>NW_022605582.1:891553-898116 GCF_008692095.1 Etheostoma spectabile | reverse complement strand
TTGGTTGGGTTTGATGACTTTGCTTCCTGTCTTACACGGGCAGACGCTTTGCTGCTTGCTCCGCAGCTGCTTGCATATTTTGCTGATAATCGTGCTTTTCCTCTGAGAAACTATGAGCAGCGGCTCTTGGACACTTCAAAAACACTGGACTATACATTTTTTGTAGACATGTAGGCTACCATATTTTAAAATTTTTCTGCGGTGAGCGTGGCCTACCAATAGCTCAAGCCTGTCCTACAGTGATTGTAGATAACAATTAGCAGCAAGATGCCTCCTTCTCCGTGAAGACTACTACAAACTCCTCAGAAGATTGACATTCTGGAAACCAAGGTTCACCTCAGAAGTGAACGGGGAAGTTAACGGATTGTGGAAATGACACCACTTTACCATGGACCCATAACAATGGACAGAAGTATGCTAACCACACGGCTAATTAGCACCAACAGACTACAAGAAACAACGGAGGGTGGAACTGGTAATAAATAACAAGTGGCGGTCCTCCCTGGAACTTGTCTGGTGCGAACCTAAGGGTAAATCATTTTCCTGGGAAATGGGAGGGAATAACGGGCCGGGCACAGCGCCCTGAGATTTGGATATGACGGCTGGCCTGCATTTCATCTGGGCAGAGCGCCTCTTCAAACCTGTACTAGTAGGACACAGCCGTGGACAGCTGCAAAGGGAAAATAAGCAACAAATGCCCCCCAACAACCTGGTGTGCAACTGGATAACAGATTTGTCCTCTGCTGCAAGAAGTGGACAGTCATATGATGACGGGACTGCGTCTCATCGCCACACAGCAGGGTAAGGACTGAGAGCAATTCAAAAAAGTAAAAGCTAACAACTGGGCCCAAACCCTGATTGTGGGTGACTCTGCTGTAAAAGATTTAAAAAACAGTTAAAACACCAAAATACTATGTTTCCCAAAGACATGGTGTCTGACTTGACCAAAAAATCACAGATATCGTGGCAGCACACCCAACTGTGAAGAACATTATCTGCATATAGGGTCACAATGATGTTGTAAAGCAACAGTCTGAATGCTGAAACTGGACTTTAGGGAACTGTTGACACAGTCACCCCCCTAAGCGCAAATGTGTTTATCAGTGGTCCTATACCGTCAGTCAGAAGAGGAGATGAGAGATTCAGCCGACTGTTGGGACTAAACAAATGGCTTTCAACTGAATGTACGTCCACCTCTGAAGTTCATTGACAATTTAAACATTTTCTGGGAGCGCAGACATCTTTTAAAGCAGAGAGACTTCCCTTAACAAGCCAGGAGTAAAGCTGTTCACCTTAATCTGCTTACTTTCTGCGTACACATCTGCTCCCTCTGCCAAGGTCACAAAACAAAAGGAAGACACAACAGTGCGGCAGTGATCCAGCACAGCCCCCGCCTGTGCAAAGATTTGACCATGGGAGACCAGAGAGCAGAGACACGAAACCTCCACTCCCTCTTCACCGTCCAGCACCCCTCAACCTTCCCAACCCGAACCTTCTGAGGATTCATCGCTGTCTTACTGATGTCTCCACACACCCTTTCCCTTATTCCCCCATCAATTATGCACCCCTTCCTACCCCATGGCTCAACCGGGCAAAAGTAAAACGCCAAGCACCACTACCAGGATGTCAGAAAACTCCTTCCCCCAGAATGATAAGGACGCTGTGTGCAAAATCTGGCAAGCACTATCTGATATGTGCCGGGCCTTGGGTGCAGGACTAGTGATACTAATGACTCTTTTCAAGCAAGCCCGGGCCCTGTGGATTCAATTCTTTCTCAATTTTGTTGTGATAGGTAATAGGAAAAGAATGGTGAATAGCACTTAACTGCACATTAGCAAATTTAGATCCCTTCCGCGTCAGCTACAGCCTGTCCCAAAAAATGAAAACACACTAACACTAGCCTTACTAAACGTCAGGTCTTGGCAGGAAAAAAATCATTTTTAATCAATGATTTTATTACTAAGCACAATCGAGATTTCATGTTTTTAACTGAAACCTGGTTAGACCATAACAACAGCGCTGCTGTTCTTAGAGTCAGCTCCCCTAACTTCAGTTTATGAGTGAGAATAGAGTGAATAAGAAAGGAGGTGGGAGTCGCCATTTTGTTTAATGACTATTCCCTGTACGCAAATATGTTATGGAAAATTTTGTTCTTGAATAGTTGCTCTTCAATAAGATCTTCCCCAAGCGAGTTTCTAAATATCTACAGGCACCTAAATATTGCAACCTTCATTGATGACTTCACGAACTGCTGTCTATTATCTGCATAACTTGATTGGTAATCCTTGCGGGTGATTTTAACATTCAGTTGACAAGCCCCAGGACAGGGGACAAAAGAGCTGTGTTGTGTTTGAGAACTATGGACGACTCAGCATGTGACGGAGCCCACCCACAATAAGGGGCACCACTGGACTTGATTGTCTCCAAAGGTCTGAACATTCCAAGGTTGTGGTGACTGACGTTGCTCTCTAGATCATCCTGTGTTTTCTTTAACGGCACTATCTCTGTGCCAAAAGTGTCCAAACAAAGATAACAGAAAACGGTAATCACTGAAAACACCAGTGACACTTTATACAGCTTTTCCTCACCAACCAGCCCTCTCTGGGCTATCAGTCAGTGAGCTTGTAGATAATTTCAACTGTAAAATCACAAAGTTATTGATGCCATTGCTCCCCTAAGGTCAAAGTTGTTCTGGTAAGAAAAGATCTCCATGGAGAAATGTCCTACTGGTGAGAACAGAAAAAAGAGAGTGTAGGAAAGCTGAACGAAGGTGGCGAAAAAACAAATCTCCTGGTCATTATAACTCCTATAAAGAGAGGACTTCGCATTTATAATTTGGAACTGAGGAATGCAAGAAGGTCCTTTTCTCTGATATTATCTCTAGAAACAAATAATTCCCGTGCTTTGTTGCTACTGTGATAGGTTAAACAAACCCTCCAGTACCAGTAGCATCGAACTTTTATTACAAGGCCTGCAATGACTTTGCCTCCTTCTTCAAAGACAAAATTCAAAAGATATAGACAAACAGTCAGTGCTCCATATCAAGTCCAGGATATGTGTGTCACAGTGTTCAAGCAAAAATAGTTCCAATATGACAGAATTTCACACGATCAAACATACAACGGAGGACATATCAACATCTGAAAAACTCGACCTGTTGCCTTGATGTTCTACCAACGGGACTTTTCAAAAATGTTTCCAATTGTTTGACTTCGATCTTCTACAGATGTGAACACATTCTTTCTTTCAGGTATCTTTCCACAGGCCTGAAACTGCAGTAATCAAGCCACTCTTAAAAAAAACAACCTAGACAAGTCACTAATGAGCAACTAAGGCCAATATCAAACTTCCGTTTTTAAGAAAATCATTGAAAAAGTAGTCTTTCAAAACTCAACCATTTTGTCAATAAGCAACAGTTTGTGAACCTTTCAGTCGGGTTTCGACCACACCACAGCACTGAAACGGCTCTTGTCAAAGTCTTTATGACATCCACCTTACACAGATAATGGCAAAATTTCAATCTTAGTATTAATTGATCTCAGTGCTGCATTTGACACGGTCGACCACGACATACTACTGAGCCGATTGGAAAACTGCGTTGGCCTTTCTGGCTCAGTACTAAACTGGGTTGAATCCTACTAAAGAATAGGGATTATTGTGTTAAGGTAATTATGCATCTGAGCGTACAATATGACGTGCGGAGTTCCGCAAGGCTCTCTTCTGGGCTCTTCTGTTTAACATCTACATGCTTCCAATGGCTCAGATTATGGAGAAAAACAAAATAGTTACCATAGTTATGCGGACGACACACAAATTACATAACCTTATCGCAGGGGACTATAGTCCAATACAAAAACTGCTAAGTGCATCGACAAAAATAACGGCTGGATGTGCCAGAACTTTCTGAAATAAATGAAGGAAAAACTGAGGTGGTTGTTTTGGAGCAAGAGAGGAACGATTAAAAGTCTGCGCTCAGCTTCAAACAAACATGTTAAAAACAACAGACAAAGCCAGAAATCTTGGTGTAGTCATGGACTCGACCTGAACTTCTAACAGCCAACATTAAGACAATTACAAAGTCAGCCTACTATCACACTTAAGAATATATCAAGGGTTTAAGGACTTATGTGTCAACAGGATTGGAAAAACATTGTCCATGCCTTATCTCAGTAGACTTGACTACTGTAACGGGGTCTTTACAGGTCTCCCTAAAAATCAATCAGACAGCTGCAGCTGATTCAGAACGCTGCTGCTCGAGTCCTCACTAAGACCAGAGACGGATCACATCACTCCAGTTCTGAAGTCTTACACTGGTCCTGTGTCAAAGAATTGATTTCAAAGTACTTTGTAGTTTATAAATCACTTAACGGTTTAGGTCCAAAATATATTGCTGATCTGCTACTACACATAGACCACCCAGACCTCCAGGTCATCTGGGACAGGTCTTTCTGTCCCCAGAGTCAGAACTAAACAGGGTGAAGCAGCTTTCAGTTTCTATGCTCCTCATATTGGAATAAACTCCCAGAAACCTGTAGATCGCTGCTACTCTCAGTTCTTTAAATCAAGGCTGAAGACCTTTCTATTTGATGCTGCCTTTCTTTAAAACTAATCATTCTTTAAATTTCTTATGCTGCACTGTAAATTTATTCTTGTGTTTTATGTTTCTCTTTGTTTTTAACTGTCTATTCATGGTGTTTACACGGGTTTTAATGCTTGTGATTTTTAACGTTGTTACTTGTGTTATATGTGTTAACTGATTTGTGTAAAGCACTTGAATTGCCTTGTTGCTGAAATGTGCTATACAATAAAGCTGCCTTCTGCTTGCCTTGATTGCTAGCCTGTAGCTAAGTAGCAGGCATTTCAAACGTCTTAGCTTTTAGGATAGTTTTATTGCTACGTTAGCTCAAAAAAACACAACTGACAGCCTTGATGTGTTTGATGCTAAATGTAGCTAAGTAGCAGTGAACCAACTTCGTTAAGTAGGTCCATTTACTGTGTTGACATTACAGAAGTCTCTCTCGTAGCCCTGGAGGCTACTTATCGCAAGTGACGCATGCGCAACCAAATCTGCACTCGACTCACATCGGGGAGTGACATCCTTCACTGGTCTCCGTCCATAACAACAACAGACCGTTGGTCCATTTCTTTAACTGTCTATGGTTCTCCACGGAAGCAGGAACAGGAACAGGTTTCAACAGCCAACACCTCCAACATTAAGTCTCTGCTCCTCCGTCGCCGTAGTCCAGCCGACCTGTCGACCTGCATTCATTAACGCGGATTAGAGCGCGAGCTCAAAGCACAGCCACGTTAGACATATTCGGTTTGTAGTTTTCAGTCTCCGCGCGGACACAATGAGGACGGCTGCCCTGACACTCGCAGTGTGTCTGTGTTTTTCCTTGTCAGAGGTGAGTTGGTTTCATTTTTGAGGCTATTTCAGAGAAACGTGTGCTCGCTCATCCATGCTAGCCGGTTAAGCTAACGTCAGTCAGTTGACGCTGTGTGTGTAACGCTACAGTGCGTTCCTTGTACTCGAAAGTTCTAAAATGGAACGCCCGAACGTTCTTAAAAGCTCGTCGTCGTGTGTTGTGTGTTGTTCTGACTGAGAGAGAAGAGCTAATCTCAGAGGTCACTGTCTGGATTAGTCTACCGGACATCTCTCCACACCCACAGTGTTTCTTTGAAGTTTTATGATTGAAATGTCCCCAAAGGCCGTATTGTGGATGGAATGAGCTGCCTGCTAAAAGTCACACAGTGGTCAATTTCAGTAATTAGCAAAAAGCTAATTAACCCTGTGTTGTCGTCCTGGTTAAAAAAAAAAAAAAAGGACAAAATTTGAAATTTTCGTACCATTTTCAGTACTACCACTTACTAGTTTTTACTACTTTTTGGAATTCATGGTCAGTAACCCCATTTAAATAGAATTATACCTAATATTGAGTTAAAAAATCAGGAATTATGAATTATTTGACTAGTTAAGATCAGAGGAACGTACAGATGAGTTTCCAGGAATGAAAGTGAAACATTTATTGGGAGGAGCGTTTAAGGAATCCAATCCATTTTTTGTTGGTAATTGGTTAAAAAGAAACTTAGACATTTTTTCGAAGGGGTCAAATGACCCGGGACAACAGGAGGGTTAATGTAACGTTAAACACAGTGAATAGGGAAAATAGAGACATGACACTTTGCCAGTGATTATAGACTTTATGACACTGTTTTTTGTATTACAAGTTTTCTGAAATGTATGTCTTAAATATGCAAATTATGCATTATCTTGTTAAATGTGTGCTAATTTGCGTACATTTCAGAACAGGAAGTGAGCATTGGATAATGAAGGTTTTAAAATTATTTTATGTCGTTGAAATATTAGGTCAAGGTTTTACAGCGGGATTGTCCGCCTTGTTGCTGAAATGTGCTATACAAATAAAGCTGCCTTGCCTTGCCTTGCCTTGATTGCTAGCCTGTAGCTAAGCTAGCAGTCATTTCAAAAACGTCTTAGCTATCTAGGATAGTTTTATTGCTAACGTTAGCTCAAAACACCATTCAACTGACAGCCTTTGATGTGT
>NW_022605582.1:890472-891543 GCF_008692095.1 Etheostoma spectabile | reverse complement strand
CTTGTAGCTAAGCTAGCAGTGAACCAACTTCGTTAAGTAGGTCCATTTTACTGTGTTGACATTACAGACGTCTCTCGTTAGCATCTTGGAGGCTACTTATCGCAAAGTGACGCATGCGCAACTCAAATCTGCACTCGACTCACATCGGGGAGTGACATCCTTCACTGGTCTCCGTCCATAACAACAACAGACCGTTGGTCCATTTCTTTAACTGTCTATGGTTCGTCCACGGAAGCAGGAACAGGAACAGGTTGTCAACAGCCAACACCTCCAACATTTAACTGTCTCTGCTCCTCCGTCGCCGTAGTCCAGCCGACCTGTCGACCTGCATTCATTAACGCGGATTAGAGCGCGAGCTCAAAGCACAGCCACGTTAGACATATTCGGTTTGTAGTTTTCAGTCTCCGCGCGGACACAATGAGGACGGCTGCCCTGACACTCGCAGTGTGTCTGTGTTTTTTCCTTGTCAGAGGTGAGTTTGGTTTCATTTTTGAGGCTATTTCAGAGAAACGTGTGCTCCGCTATCATCCATGCTAGCCGGTTAAGCTAACGTCAGTCAGTTGACGCTGTTGCTGTAACGCTACAGTTGCGTTCCATTTGTACTCGAAAGTTCTAAAATGGAACGCCCGAACGTTCTTAAAAGCTCGTCGTCGTTGTTGTTGTTGTTGTTCTGACTGAGAGAAGAAGAGCTAATCTCAGAGGTCACTGTCTGGATTAGTCTACCGGACATCTCTTCACACCCACAAGTGTTTCCTTTGAAGTTTTATGATTGAAATGTCCCAAAAAGGCCGTATTGTGGATGGACTGAAGCTTGCCTGCTAAAAGTCACACAGTGGTCAATTTCAGTAATTAGCATAATAAGCTAATTAACCCTTGTGTTGTCGTCCCTGGTTAAAAAAAAAAAAAAAGGACAAACATTTGAAATTTTCGTACCATTTTCAGTTTACTACCACTTACTAGTTTTACTACTTTTTGGAATTCATGGTCAGTAACCCCCATTTAAATAGAATTATACCTAATATTTGAGTTAAAAAATCAGGAATTATGAATTATTTTGACTAATAGTTAAGA
>NW_022605582.1:885934-890462 GCF_008692095.1 Etheostoma spectabile | reverse complement strand
GTACAGATGAGTTTCATCAGGAATGAAAGTGAAACATTTTATTTGGAAGGAGCGTTTTAAGGAATCCAATCCATTTTTTTGTGGTAATTTGGTTAAAAAGAAACTTAGACATTTTTTTCGAAGGGGTCAAATTTGACCCGAGGACAACAGGAGGGTTACATGTAACGTTACACTACAAGTGAATAGGGAAAATATTGAACATGACACTTTGCCAGTTGATTACTGACTTTATGACACTTGTTTTTTGTATTACAAGTTTTCTGAAATTGTATGTCTTAAATATGCAAATTATGCATTATCTTGTTAAATGTGTGCTAATTTGCGTACATTTCCAGAACAGGAATGTGAGCATTGGATAATGAAGGTTTAAAATTATTTTATGTCGTTGACATATTAGAGTCAAAGGTTTTTACAGAGGGGATTTTCTTTTTATCACTCCATAAATCAGAAAATACTGTCAACAGCTATAAAAAAAAAAATTCCCCATGTTTTTATGAATACAATGTTGAATAGATAGATAGATAGATAGATATTTATTGATCCCAAAAAAAGGGAAATTACAGTGTTACAGCAGCACACAAAATATACATACATACAATATACATGAAATAATAATAATTATAATAACAAAATATAAGAATAAAAATATAAGAATGTAAGAACAAATATTTAAGTATATACAAGATGGGGAAAAAACAAAACAAAAAACAAAAACAAAAAAAAATAAATCAGACCTGTGTAAAAGAAAAAGAATAGAAATAGGAAGTGAAAGTGGGAAGTGTTGCGTGTGTAAGTGTTGCTTAAGAGTTTGAGAACAAAACCTTTTTGAAAGATATGGATTGCAAAACATAGAAACATAGCATGAATCGGTCTATGTTCGTGACTAACTGTGCCCATTGCGTAGGATTCATACGCCTACACAAAGCAGGAAGGGAACTGCCTCGAAGGCCCAGAGGTCCCTGTGTTCCTGCATGTCTGCTGATAGTTGGATGAGTTGATATTTTAAATTGTGTAGCGGATGTAATCAACTAAAGTGGTTCCTGCATTAGAAGCGTATCCTGTGATGCGCGTCTTGCAGAGACAAATCCTAGTTTTAAAAGCTTTATTAGTTCAGTGATATCAAATATTAATTCTGTTTATATCGCTCTTAAACTAAGCCTCATAGTGACGACTATATTTAGTGTCAAGAGAAGTATTTCCACTCTTGGTTATGGGTAAGCACAAAGTCCCATGATCCCGCGGGGCCCGTGGGGGATGGATGAGATGGTAAAGACAAGTAGTTCTGCCTGTATAGAGCAATCTGATTGGTCAACAAAGTTTTGGTTTCCACAAAAGTGTGTGTGTGTGTGTGTGTGTGTGTGTGTGTGTGTGTGTGTGTGTGTGTGTGTGTGTGTGTGTGTGTGTGTGTGTGTGTGTGTGTGTGTGTGTGTGTGTGTGTGTGTGTGTGTGTGTGTGTGTGTGTGTGTGTGTGTGTGTGTGTGTGTGTGTGTGTGTACTGTCCTATTCTAGCAGCCTAAAATCTGCTTTTTTTTATACGTGCTCTTTAATGTTTAATTTCTTGTACTGCACTGTAACTTTTATTATTTTAATATTTTTGTGTAAAGCACTTTGAATCGCCCTGTTGCTGACATCTACAGATAAAGCTGCCTCGCTTTAACCCTCGTGTTGCCGTCCCGTCGACCTGCAACTTTGTGTTTTTCTGGGTTGAAATTTCAACAGTTTGGTGTTCTTTTTCCACTCTTTTCTCAACGTTTTTGTCAATTTTAATCCTATTTTTGTCACTTTTTTGACATTTTTTTTTTAATCATGTTTTAGTGAGTTTTTTTTCTACAATTTCTTTGTCGCTTTTTCCAATGTTTTTGATGTTTTTTTTTTGTCACTTTTTTAGCGTTTAAAAAAATAATGTGTTTGTCCCGAGGGACACGAGAGGGTCCCGACAGTGAAGACGACACGAGGGTTAACAAAAAGTAAGGACCAGAATTATAAAATTTAGTTCTAAAAATGAACTGGTAACTAGTGAAGTGGTGCAAAACCCGGTGTAATGTGCACTTATTTTGCTCATGGGAATCCCCAGCAGACGGAAAGGCTCTTTCTTGTTCAAACAAGTAAGAAGACGGCTACAATAATCTAAAGTCACAGTATTTTTATCGGTAGGGACATTTTATTTATTTATTTTTATTTTTTTTTAAAACAATACCTAGCCCTGATAATGAGAAAACCAATATATTCTCCGATTTATTGTCATTTTCATCATGTTCTCTGTACTGCTGGTTACATTTTATTTTGTCTTTATTTACAGGGGGTCTTGTAAATCCTGCCGGTGCGGCGACAGCCGGCGCGGCGACAGCCGGCGGGACGAAAGCCGGCGCGGCGAAAGCCGGGGAGGCGAAAGCCGGGGAGGCGACAGCCGGGGCGGCGAAAGCCGGGGAGGCGACAGCCGGCGGGACGAAAGCCGGGGAGGCGACAGCCGGCGGGACGACAGCCGTTCTGCGAAAGCCGGCGGGCGACAGCCGGCGGCCGAAAGCCGGCGACGACAGCCGGCGGGACAAGCCGGGGAGCGACAGCCGGCGGGGACGACAGCGGCGCGGACGACAGCCGGGCGCGAAAGCCGGCGCGAAAGCCGGGGCGGGACGGCGAAAGCCGGGCGGCGAAAGCCGGGCGGCGAAAGCCGGGGCGGCGAAAGCCGAGGGGCGAAAGCCGGGAGCTAAACCGAGGGGCGAAAGCCGAGGAGGCGAAAGCCGGCGGGACGAAAGCCGAGGAGGCGACAGCCGGCGGGACGAAAGCCGGGGAGGCGACAGCCGGCGGGACGACAGCCGGCGGGACGACAGCCGGCGGGACGACAGCCGGGGCGGCGAAAGCCGAGGAGGCGAAAGCCGAGGAGGCGAAAGCCGAGGAGGCGAAAGCCGGGGAGGCGAAAGCCGGGGCGGCGAAAGCCGGGGAGGCGAAAGCCGGGGCGGCGAAAGCCGAGGAGGCGAAAGCCGGGGCGGCGAAAGCCGAGGAGGCGAAAGCCGGGCGGCGAAAGCCGAGGAGGCGAAAGCCGAGGAGGCGAAAGCCGGGAGCGAAAGCCGAGAGCGAACGCCGGGCGGCGAAAGCCGGGCGGCGAAAGCCGGCGCGGCGAAAGCCGAGGAGGCGAAAGCCGCGCGGCAAAGCCGAGAGCGAAAGCCGCGCGGCGAAAAGCCGGGAGGCGAAAGCCGGCGCGCGAAAGCCGCGCGAGCGAAGCCGGCCGGCGAAAGCCGGGAGCGGCGAAGCACGGCGCGCAAGCCGGAGGCGAAAGCCGGGCGGCGAAAGCCGGGGGCGAAAGCCGAGCGAAAGCCGGCGGCGAAAGCCGAGAGGCGAAAGCCGGGAGGCGAAAGCCGAGGAGGCGAAAGCCGGGGCGGCGAAAGCCGGAGGCGAAGCCGAGGAGGCGAAAGCCGAAGGAGGCGAAAGCCGGGCGGCGGAAGCCGAGGAGCCAGCCGGGAGGCGGCTGCAAAGCACAACCTCCAGCAAACAAAACAAGGCAGACGGAGACAAGGAGCAAGAGACGACAGACAACAAGACAACAAAGACAACAAAGGCAAAGAAAAACACCAGGAACCGACAACCGAAACAAGGCAGAAAGGACAAAGATGATGAAGGTAAAGGCGACAAGAAGAAACCAAATTTAGAGAAAAACAGTGAAAAAAACACCGGGAAGCAAGACCAAGGAGGACAATCTGAGAAGAGGACACCAGAGATGGAGACGCAGAGGAAGAAAGCCGTACGACCTCGGGGGTGAATAACGAGGCCGAGAGCAGTCACTTCTTGCCTACCTGGTCTCCACGGCTGTGCTGGTCGCAGTGCTCTACATCACTTACCACAAACAAGCGCAGGTACCGACGCTTCTGTGTTAGCGCTGGTGTCGCATTGTCGACGTTATCTTATCTCCACAGCGCTGAGTAGTTGGCTACACCCCAGATGCATTCTGGGATAGGGGTTAAAAACGCTCGCTTTTTTGCATTTTTTTTAAAACCACTCTGTCATCTTGGGCGTCACTAAGCTCGATACTAAGCTGCGGACACTATGGCTCAATTAATCGCACTTTCTCAAAATGGCAATATCCAGTGACAGCCTTGTTGTGTTTGATTGCTAGCTGTAGCTAAGCTAGCAGTCATTTCAAAAACGTTGTATCTATCTGATATTGATGCTAACGTTAGCTCAAACACCATTCACTGACAGCCTTTGTTGTGTTTGATTGCTAGCTTGTAGCTAAGCTAGATGTTTTGATTGCTAGCTTGTAGCTAAGCTAGATGTGTTTTGATTGCTAGCTTGTAGCTAAGGTAGCAGTCATTTCAAAAACGTTTAACTATCTATGGTTGTTTAGTTGCTAACGTTAGCTCAAAACACCAATCAACTGACAGTCTTTGCTGTGTTTGATGCTAACTGTAGCAAGCTAGCAGTGAACAAACTTGGTTAAGTAGGTCCATTTTTCTGTGTTGACATTACAGAAGTCTCTCGTTAGCATCTGTATGCTACTTGTTGCAAAGTGACGCTGCTCGACGCTACAAAGATA
>NW_022605582.1:881741-885909 GCF_008692095.1 Etheostoma spectabile | reverse complement strand
AAAGCCGGCGCGGCGAAAGCCGAGGAGGCGAAAGCCGGGCGGCGAAAGCCGAGGAGGCGAAAGCCGGGGCGGCGAAAGCCGAGGAGGCGAAAGCCGAGGAGGCGAAAGCCGAGGAGGCGAAAGCCGGGGCGGCGAAAGCCGAGGAGGCGAAAGCCGAGGAGGCGAAAGCCGAGGAGGCGAAAGCCGGGGCGGCGAAAGCCGAGGAGGCGACAGCCGGGGAGGCGGCTGCAAAAGCACAACCTCCAGCAAACAAAAACAAGGCAGACGGAGACAAGGAGCAAGAGACGAAAGACAACAAAGACAACAAAGACAACAAAGGCAAAGAAAAAACACCAGGAACCGACACCGAGAACAAGGCAGAAAAGGACAAAGATGATGAAGGTAAAGGCGACAAGAAGAAACCAAATTTAGAGAAAAACAGTGAAAAAACACCGGGAAGCAAGACCAAGGAGGACAATCTGGAAGAAGAGGACACCAGAGATGGAGACGCAGAAGGAAGAAAGCCGTACGACCCGTCGGGGGTGAATAACGAGGCCGAGAGCAGTCACTTCTTTGCCTACCTGGTCTCCACGGCTGTGCTGGTCGCAGTGCTCTACATCACTTACCACAACAAGCGCAAGGTACCGACGCTTCTGTGTTAGCGCTGGTGTCGCATTGTCCGACGTTTATCTTTATCTCCACAGCGCTGAGTAGTCTGGCTACACCCCAGATGCATTCTGGGATAGGGGTTAAAAACGCTCGCTTGTTTTGCATTTTTTTTAAAACCACTCTGTCATCTTGGGCGTCACTAAGCTCGATACTAAGCTCGGACACTATGGCTCAATTAATCGCAACTTTCTCAAAATGGCAATATCCAGTGACAGCCTTTGTTGTGTTTGATTGCTAGCTTGTAGCTAAGCTAGCAGTCATTTCAAAAACGTTGTAGCTATCTATGATTGATTGCTAACGTTAGCTCAAAACACCATTTCACTGACAGCCTTTGTTGTGTTTGATTGCTAGCTTGTAGCTAAGCTAGATGTGTTTTGATTGCTAGCTTGTAGCTAAGCTAGATGTGTTTTGATTGCTAGCTTGTAGCTAAGGTAGCAGTCATTTCAAAAACGTTTAACTATCTATGGTTGTTTAGTTGCTAACGTTAGCTCAAAACACCAATCAACTGACAGTCTTTGCTGTGTTTGATGCTAACTTGTAGCTAAGCTAGCAGTGAACAAACTTGGTTAAGTAGGTCCATTTTTACTGTGTTGACATTACAGAAGTCTCTCGTTAGCATCTTGTATGCTACTTGTTGCAAAGTGACGCATGCTCGACTCACAGCTTCACTAGACTCCCATCGGGGAGTGACAGTGTCGGCCGTTTTGGTCCGTGATTTAACTTTTTTATTTTTTGCTGAGCTAGGTCTGTCCTAACGAGCACATGCCAACGGAGAGGAACAACCGCGACGAACTAACTTGACATTTTTTTAAATAAAAGTGCTGATTTCTTTTTCTCACTGAGGGAGATTAATCCTCAATGCTGTCTCTAGTTTAATTCTAGCCATATTTGTTTTAAAGTCAGGCTTCGTACAACAAACTAGGGCTGCACGATTTGGGGAAGTGTGTGTGTGTGTGTGTGTGTGTGTGTGTGTGTGTGTGTGTGTGTGTGTGTGTGTGGGTGTGGGTGTGGGTGTGGGTGTGGGTGTGTGGGTGTGTGGGTGTCTGGGTGTCTGGGTGTGTGTGTCTGTGTGCACTAGTGAGTGAGTAGGTGTGTCTCTCCGTTTTAATAAATAAAATTAAAAATATTCTCTCCCTTTCTACCAGATCCTTGCTTTCCTTTTGGAGGGAAAGAAATCCAAATCCACTCGTCGACCTAAATATGCAGGATACCAGAAGCTGGAGCAGCAAGTAAGCTGTTGGAATAAGTAGAAACATCATTAAAATACATTATTATTATTACATATTTGGTGAGTTTTAAATGCTCTCTTTTCCTTTCAGATGTAATCTGGACTCTCTCTCTCTCTCGAAGCCATTGAGCCTCTCGCTGCTGAGCACACAGAGGTCTTGTGAGAAGAGAGTGAACGGATACTGGCGTTAGATATTTCCCACAATGCTCTCTGCCTTGCTTTCACCCTTTTCCTAAACCTAAACAGACATTCTTCTATTTTATACCCCTAGATATCTTATCATATGACTATGCAGATGACACTGTTGCCTTATTGAGGGAACTAGTGAAATGCAGTGATGGTAAAAATAAGCAGGTTGTTTTTTTGGCATTTGGTGTCGTAATTCCACTTTTAAGGCGAGCTTGTAATTCAGCCCGACTTAAGGTCCGGACTCAGGATATTTCAGTAGCAGATGAAAGTTATATAAGCATTGTTTGGTACAGTATGTCTAGGGATTGTACTGTGCACTAAATAAGCCATCTGGATGTTTGGGAACTATTGGCTGTGTACTATTACTTTGAGGTTCTTGTAGCGATTAAATCTATCTATCTATCTATCTATCTATCTATCTATCTATCTATCTATATCAAGGGTTTAGATTCACTAAAGTATCACGGTGGGAATTCCAGTAGTGTTTATTACCACGTGTTGGTGGCCAGATGAATGTAACGACATTTTCCAAAATGAGTTGTGAGCAAAGGGATCAACACCCTTTTAACTTTCTGAGATATTAAAATGATAAACCTCTGCGCTCAAAGCAATAGTTTTGGGAAAAACTTGCAGAGAGTTAGACGAGTTCGACTCAAATTGGGCTTCGACTAATGATTATTTTTCTCTGTTTATCGTTCCATCTATAAAATGTCGATCCCAAGTCCAAGCCCAAGGTGGTGGATTTTAAATGTCTTTTGTCCAAAACCCAAATAAATGTAGTTTAATATGACATAAAATGGGGAAAGAAATCAGGAAATCTCCACATTTGAGAGGCGTAAAACATTTCCTCAAAGATTTATTGATTATCAAAATAGTTGCTGATTGTTTTTCTATCGATCGACTAACTCCCTTTTAAAGCTCACTAATTAAAGCTCTTGTCATCTAACTCTTAGGGAGAATGTTGAACCGGACCTTATTTATTATGTTTTTGTATTTAAGTGACTGATGGGAACAACAATCTTTGACCCTGGTCCAGTATTTTATCTTGTTTTGCTGCTGCAGTCGACAGAAAGCTTCCATGTAAGTTAATAGGGCAAGTGTCCAGCTTGTATTTACCGGGGCTGTAGTCAAGACCACCTTTGACAAGTCCAAGACCAGGACTAGTCGAGTCCAAGTCAAGACCGAGCCCAAAGAGGTTTGAGTCCGAGTCAAGACCGAGTCCAGGACCGAAAAAAAAAAAAGGTCTTATGCATGACAGTATCAAGACAATACTTTTAGGTTTCACATTCCCTCCAAAATTATTATCAACATAATAAAGACACCTGGACTCGGTCCAGACCAGAAGCCGTATTGGGCAAGACCAGCGGCCGAGACCGAGACAAGTTCGAGTCCAAATACTAGCGAGTCCGAGACAAGTCCAAGACCATAAAAAAAAACGGTCTTGAGCCCGGACTCAAGTCCAAGACCGGACTGGAGGACTACATCCTTGGTATTTACCTTCACGAAAGTGCTCGTTTTGCCGCTCAGATTAATATTCTGACAAAGTATCTGACAACATTATGGAAAAGATCCCTTGGACCTAGAAGATAGACCTTTAAAACCTCTTTGAGACCTTTCTGTTTAACCAGAAGTAGCTCTGAAGTCGCTACCCCTAACTCACTAAACTCCAACCCTCAAAAATCAACAATTGTTACTTTTTCTTACGTTTTTTGTCCCTTTTTTTTTTAAACAGTTTTGATGCTTTTTTTTTCAATGTTTATCCATTTTTTTGACATTTGCAAAACTACGTCACACTAACTTATTAACTTTAGTTTTACAGTTATTTTGGGAATTTATGGTCAATAAACCTAATTTATAGGAAATTATACCTAATGTTTGAGTTAGAAAAGCAGAAATTAGGAATTATTGAGACTAAAATTAAAGGAATGGATGTTGATGATAATCACAGACTGGAATATGTCAACTTTTACTCAATACTATTTCAACAACACTTCACTTTGTTTTCAAATGCTATAAAATTGAATAAGACGCCCCAAAATTACTGAAAGTAGAGATTTGTACTTGGTGAAGAGCGTTGTGTGGAATCAATCATGTTATTTTGGG
>NW_022605582.1:881084-881731 GCF_008692095.1 Etheostoma spectabile | reverse complement strand
GAACATTGATATAGGACAACATGGGGACAACATGAGGGTTAAAGAAGCAATACTTTTAGCGTGTACAGAGCAGACATATTTTCACATGTAAATCGGTAAACTATGTGTTTATTTCAACAAAAACTAGAGTTGTGATGGGTGGGAAAAGTGGAAACACAACCCAAAACAGCTTTTCATAGTTTTATTTTGGTTCTGTCAACTTTGAAGTAAGTGTATTTTACATGGAGTCTGGGTGGCTTTAGTGAACGTGCAATTGTTGTTCCCATCCGTTACTTAGACCCAAAAACAGGAAAATAGGGTCCAGATTGGAGAGAAAAAAGATAGTTACCCTTTAAGAAACAACTGCATGATGTTTATACTGCCATCAGGGTGTTGGACACTCATCTGCAAATGTCTTGTTTTGTCCAAAAGCCAAAAGATATTCAGTTGAATGACATAATACATAAAAAAAAAAAGCAAAACAATCTCCACAGTTGAGAGGTTTAAAACCGCATTCTCAGCCATTTTTGCATCAAACAAATACCTCAATGATTATGAAAATAGTTGCTGATTATTTTCTGTCGCACATATACCTCGAAGTATATGAGGTATATGTCTTCGACGCAGAGGTCCAGGGTTAAAGTCCCACCTGTGGTGATTTCCTGCAC
>NW_022605582.1:871659-881074 GCF_008692095.1 Etheostoma spectabile | reverse complement strand
CCCCCCCCCTCCCTCCCTCACCTACCTGTCCTGTCCATTAAAGGCGGAAAAGCCCCAAAAACTAATCTATATATTTTCAGTAAATATAACATTGGGCTACAGCCACATGTCGGTAAACCTGGCCCAAGGACCGGAAACAGGAACCACTAATTCAAACTCCTCTCATCTAACTCCGAGGGTAAATGTTGAACTAGCCCTTTAATCTAAATGTAACTGCTGCCAGGGTATTAGATATTAGATCACACGTTGGAAACCCTCTTATTGTGATTATCCAGTCTGAATGTCATGCCAAAAAACATTCTGAGGCGGGACGGTGTTAAAAATGTTGATTTTTTTTCTGAAAACTTGTCTGTCTGGTTCCTGCAGCTTTCTATTTTAGGATCTCGAACGTAACCACTTGTTGCTTTGCATTGAAACCTCCGTTTCGATTGTTAACCTAAAAACTGTTTAAGAGAAAGCTGCAGAAAAGAAAAAAGTCTTTCTGGGGAAATGGTGACCACTAATACATCAGATTTGATTTTTTTTTTTTTTTACTTTAGAGTAGATGTGTATTTGTGGTCAGATGTGACAGTTTTGTGCCAAATTGTGAATGATTTTACTGTGATTCTTGTATTGTGCCTGTTATTTGTATACAATGGAAAGCCATTTCTGTCAAAAGGAAAATAAATACCCAGTTGTTTCTTATAAGAAATTAAAGTCCATATCTGAAATAGATTTTATTGTTGAATCTGCAAAGAAAATGCAGCATATTTATGATTGGATCCGTTCATAAATTAAACACCACATCTAGAAAACATCACGAGTCATCTTCTGTAGTTAGCCTGAAATCAGCGTGTGGTCCAATGGTTTAATACACATTATGGATTTTATTTCAGTTTGTTAGGAATGACTGTCCATGAAAGAAAACCTTCTGCTGTTCTTCATGTGTCTCACTGCAGGAACCCGTTTCTTCTGAATCAACTGAGATGAATATTATTGATTTTAAAATAAAAGCTTTTTCTATCAAATTAGTTTTTCAATTGACTCCAGTGTCACAGCTGCGTTATTTCCAGGGCCGGTCGTACACAACAAGGGTTTCCACGGGGATTTAAAAAGGCTAACGTTTCAAAAATAAAAAGAATGGCCTTTATATATACTGTATATATATATATACTGTATGTGTATATACTGTATGTATGTATATACCCATATGTATATACACACGTATACATATATATACACACATTAATAAACATAGTATTTGTGACAGTTTTAAAGTGCATTTTTACACACACATACATATACACACATGTATATATACACACACATATATATGTGTAATGACAGTTTTAAAGTGCATTTTTACACACACATACATATACACACATATGTATATATACACACACATATATATGTGTAATGACCATTTTAAAGTGCATTTTTACACACACATACATATACACACATATGTATATATACACACACATATATATGTGTAATGACAGTTTTAAAGTGCATTTTTACACACACATATACACACATATGTATATATATACACACACATATATATATGTGTAATGACAGTTTAAAGTGCATTTTTCTGCTGATATTTTCTTTCAACTAACAAAACATTCCAGTGGTTCCCAACCTGAGGCTCAGGTCCCTCCAAAGGGTCCCACCAAGATAACTAACCGGTTGTGAGATGATTAATGCAGAAAAGAAGAATAAACTCTGATTTGTTTTTAATAATAAAACCGTAGATTTATATATGGAACATGTCAAAGATGCTTTACGTAGGATACAAATAAAAACAATTGAATAAAGACAACAAGAGTAAAACAACTGCGAGGTAAATAAAAACACAAGGTAGGTTTTGGGGCCTTTTTGAAAAGCAGACAGTGTATTTTTGTGAAATATTGGATATCTTTACCTTTATGAAACCTATGAGACCTATGACGTCTAGTGGATTCTTGGAGTCTTGTGTTTATTAACCCTCATGTTGTCCTTGGGCCAAATTGACCCGTTTTCAGTTAATTTTTTATTTTATTTTTGTCACATAAAATGGGCCGACGAAATAAGACAACATTAAAAATATTAAAAAATATTTGGGAAAAAAAAAAAAAAAAAATCGTCAAAAAAATGCACCCAAAACATTGAAAAAGTGACAAAAATGTTGGAAAAAGTGATAACAATATTGAAAAGAAAAGTGACCATGGTTGACAGGAAGACAACACAAGGGTTAAGCTCTCTACCAGGGCTGGGTCACATGGAGAAACTCAAATATCACGATGTTATTTACGAGCATGCGATTGTAGTTATTATTTTTTTTTCTCCATGCATGTATGTATGCATAGTCATTATGTTCTTCATCCTTTGTTATTAGACTCACGGGCCATAAAAAACAGATACACAAGACAGACACCAATTTTTGATATATCTATATATTCATTCATTTCCATATTACTCATGTGGGTGTTTGTTATGTTAACATCCTGTTATAATGTCTGTGAACTATAGGGACCTTTAATTTCCCCTGGGGGGTCCAATTACGTATCTATCTATATATGTGATTGCAGTAGACATGCAACAACAAACAATTTTAAAAACACATATCTATGAATCGATTTTTGGACTTCTATGATTTTTTGGGGAATTCTAGTTGCTTGACACTTTTGCTTTTTTTGTAAAAACTGTTTTCTTCTTAAGACGCTTTGAACGTTTTTAACTTAATTTTTTCTTTTATTTTTAAGTTTATGATTTTCTCTTTGTCCAGGTTACTATATTGACGATGCTTCTTTAAAAATGTTCGATCTTTTCATCTTCGAAAAAAAAGACAATTTCAATAAAGTAAATAAACGACCCCCGAAACAGCCCTTTCATCTCTGCACATGCGACACACAAAACAACATATGAATGCCCATAAACATA
Source organism: Etheostoma spectabile (assembly GCF_008692095.1). NCBI lineage: Eukaryota > Metazoa > Chordata > Actinopteri > Perciformes > Percidae > Etheostoma > Etheostoma spectabile. The sequence goes on along the minus strand of NW_022605582.1, from coordinate 878,167 downwards.
TTAATGCCCATAAACATATTAATGCCCATAAACAACATATTAATGCCCATAAACCACATATTAATGCCCATAAACAACATATTAATGCCCATAAACCACATATTAATGCCCATAAACCACATCACACAGCAGTGCAGTGGCTTCTTCACAGCGGCATCATGTTTCTGGTTTCGTGTTCATAAAGGTCTGGCAGCTCCCCCATGCAGGAGGACACCATCCGGACGGAGGCGCACCCCCGGAGCTCCACCTCGTACCGGATGAGCTGCTTCCAGAAGCCGTTGTTCGGCCTCACGACGGGCCGGGACGCCCTCACCCACCTGTGGGCCTCCAGCAGGGGCACCCCGCGGTGCTTCATCAGGTAGGCCATGCACAGCGAGGCGGAGCGGCTCACCCCCGCGTTGCAGTGCACGAGCGTGCGGCCCCCGCGCTCCGCGGTCTGCTGGATCTTATCCGCAACTTCGTCGAAGTGGTCGCTGAGGGGGGACACCGGGGAGTCCGGGAGCGGGATGTGCACGTACTCCACCCCGGGGTGAAGAGGGCGGCGGCTCCTGGTCTCAGTCACGTTCACGATGCACGCGATCTTGCACCGAGCCACCTGGGAGGCGTCACTAGCCGCTCTGCCGTTACTGAGATAGAGATGGTCGGTGACTCGGCACAGGCCTGCAAGACCCGCGAGACCCGACTGATGCATACACGACGAGGACTTTACCACCGCAACACAGGTGTCTTACCGAAATGCTGTGCGTGCCACAGTCAAACCTCCGCGCGACAAGCTAAGGAAGACAACGCAGGAGGAAGTCAATTTTCGTTTCCTTGGATGTGGAAGGAATGTCCCGCCCTACTCCGCATCTGATTGGCTAACACTCGTTGCCTTTGTTGGTTGGAGACGTTAGGTTTAGGCATGAGGAGTGTGATTGGTTAGGGTCAGTGTATCAGAATATCGGGAAAACCAATCAGATGCAGAGTGGGGCGGGACATTCCTTCAGCAAACCCGGTGTGGCGTGAACGCGCACGTTGTCGCCTCCTTCTGGGTGGAGGTCTCAAAGGTAACCATAATAGAGTTTTTTTGTATGCCTACTTATTATAATAAAAAGAATAATATAAATAAAAGATCTTAGTATTACATATGAGCCTACTTTACAATTTTCAGACGCAACAATTTCAAAATGTATTGTTATAGCGTGAAACGTTGCACCTTTTCTATAAAATAAGTAGCCTAACCTACTGAGAAATGCATTGTTATTGTAGCCTGACGACTTTTTCTTGTTATAACTTCATAAGTCTGTGTGTTGTAATACCGTAAAATAACTAATGATGGATGGATGGAACTAAAACGTGAAAAACGTAAACAACTTTTCTCCTGAATACCGTGATACTGATATTCTTTCTTGTCCTTTTAAGTCAATTGAAAGCAGAATACTGTAGCCTCGTGCCAGTTGCTCGGAGGTGTTGTGTCGCTGCTGCTGGTGCCTGCAGGCAGTCCTCGGTTGCCCAGGAAACACAGATGGTGGATGAAGGGCGCGCATACAAAGGACCGTAAACCTGTAGCGGCAGCTGGAGACCGAGCCCCCCCCCCCCCCCCCCCCCCCCCCCCCCCCCCCCGATTCATTCAGCTCCAGCTTCTAGTCAAAGGCGGCTCTGTTCTCTGTTAATACCTTACTTCATTTTCTCTTTGTCGTGCAGCTTCAGGCTCCACTTGAGCCGGTTCTCCCTGCACCGGTCCCCCCGTCAGTGCGCAGCTGTTTCTCGGCACTCCCACATCTGCTGGTCTCGGGCTCGGCGGCCCTGCAGACGACGCTCCGCCGCGGAGCGTGCACGTCGAGGCGGCGGCGACCAGCGCTGGGTCTGCGGGCTGATCACTGCTCACACACGGCGGCGTGGAACAGCTTCGGCAGCGTGTCCCGAGAATGGAAGAAGGTAAAAGAAGAGGAGAAAGAAGAAGAAGAAGAAGAAGAAGAAGAAGTGATGTTTTGGCGCCGTTTGATGCTCGGCAGGTACATGTGAAACCTGGAAATCTCTGGTAGGAAGATAAAGATTCAGGTTTCCATTTTGTTGTTGTTGTGTTTTTATAACCATGTTTTTATTTGGCTAATCAAGCTTAAATCGTATTGATATGATGTTAGATTAGATGCACATGGATGGAGCCATACTGCCCTGCAGAGGAGGGCCTGCGGGAGTCTGTCCTTCCTCAACCTGACAGCCCTGCAGGGTTGATGAATATTAAAATATGCTTATTTATAGAAAAGATGTTTCCAGATTAGACTGAATATCTAATAAATCACGGACAATATGTTGCTGCATGCAGTGCTATAGGCAGTACAGAGCTGCAAAGATTCATTAAATAGTTCTCAACTAGTAAATTAATTGGCAACTAGTTTACTAATCGATTAATCTGTTTGTTTTTTCTCTGAAAATCCTCTGTTTCCAGCGTGTTAAATGTGAATATCTTCTAGTTTCTTCCCTCCTCTGGGACACTTAACTGAATATCTTTGAGTTGTGGACAAAACAAGACATTTGAGGACGTCGTCTTGGGCTTTTTGGGAAAAACTGATCCACATTTTTCACCATTTTCTGACATTTTATAGAGCATAACTCATACAACTATAACCCGTATATGGAGAAAATAATTGACAGATTAATTAACAACAAAAAAGTTGTCAGTTGCAGCCCAATACAGTCTACAGCATGGTAGACACTAGCTATATGTTCATCCAGGGCTGGGAAATATATCGGTGTATCGATATCGCGATATGAGACTAGATATCGTCTTTAATTTGGGATATATCGTAATATCCTGATATGGTGTTAGTAGTGTCTTTTCCTGGTTTTACAGGCTGCATTACAGTAAAGTGATGATGTCATTTCCTGATTTTCCTGTCATTACATCATTTCTGGAGGATATTTATCAAAAATGTCATTGGGTAAATGGTAGGTTCAAAGGTGTAGACATAAAGTTGTTTTGCATAAATGGGTGTAGACATAAAGTTGTTTTACATAAATGGGTGTAGACATAAAGTTGTTTTGTATAAAGTTGTTTTGCATAAATGGAAGTAGACCTAAAGTTGTTTTATATAAATGGGTGACTAAGGGTAATGGGTTGACTAAGTTTCTTTTTGGGGACGTCATTTGAAATTGGGAAAAAATTAGAAGTTGGAAAAAAGGTTATAAATTGCAATATATTGCTGAATATTCAAATCTATTTTTAAAAATCGCAATAATATCGTATCGTGACGTAAGTGTCGTGAATATATTGTATCGTTGAGAGGCATCTGGGGATGGGTTATTACATGGATGAGGATACTCTGCATCCCCCCCCACACACACACACACACACACACACACACACACACACATCATCACATACCCTTCACCATACCTAGAGATAGGCATGGGGAACTTTCCATAAGATCATCTCTCAATGCTAACCAGCTATTAGGCTAACTGAAATAACACCATGCCATGCTACACACCAGTTATAGAAAATGAGCTGAACAAAGTCCCACTCATCTGCCCGACAGCGCTGGGCTTTTCTACGCTGTGACAAGAGTGTATGAATGCAATATGAAGTTGTTAAACTTTCCTAATTTAGTGGCCGGCTGGCTAGTTAGCTAGTTAGCTAGTTAGCTTGCTAGGATGCTCAGTTCTTAGTTCAGCGTAATCTCTATTAGAGAAAAGTGAATGGCCTTGCCAGCCTGCTTACAACTAATCCAATTAAATTAGATTTTATTTATAGTTTTAAAGATATAACAGGAGTTATCTCAAGACACTTTACAGATAGAGTATAGGTCTAGACCACACTCTTTAATTTCCATTAATTCCCCCAAGAGCAAGCATTGAGAGGAAAAAAAAACCTTTTTTTACAAGCAGGGTTCCCCCACCTGCTAGAGCCCACTTTAACAAGTACAATTGTGTATAATTTGTGTCCCCTTCAGTAATTGCTCTTAAGAAATTTTATGTTTATTGTCCCCCCCACCCCCCATCCGCCCCTAACCACCCTAAACTCGTCTCTATGGGGACCTGAGCGGTCTTACACAGCTGCATACAGTAATAAATAGGCAGAATACAAACCAATTACCATGCTTTACCTTTCGTGGCTTTATGTATGAAATGTTCATGAGAACAGCCGGAGCTTTCAGGGAAACATAAAGCAAAGTGAAATCCAAAGAATGAACGCAGAAACACGGCGACTCATCTACCGTAACATCAACTATAGATATTTATGATCAGATGTCACATGTTCCACCCATTGATTCTGATTGTTTTTATTGTTGCAGGCAACCTCGGGTCGGGGTTCCCCGGATTCATCTGCAGCGCTCGGTCGGGACGCTGGGGGGACGCTGGGGGGACCCGGATGGGACGCAGCTGCGGGACAGGTCATGTGTACAGGCTGTTTATTGTCTTTATTCAAATAATGGAGCATTAGTTTTTAACGGCACGCAATATCAGAAGGAGCATTTAATAGTTGGTTAGGTCAGTGGTTCCCAAACTTTTTTGCGTAAACAGACCAGACTAGACCCGACCAGTGACAGGATTTCGTCCCCAGGGGGTCCCCCATGTGATAGAATTTGTGCTTTTAAATGTATTATTACAGAAAATGTATGCAACCCATGACCAACCGAGTAGAGCTGTAACGACAAGTCGACAAATCGATTAGTCGATCGATAGAAAAATAAACAACCAACTATTTAGATAATCGATTAATCGTTAAAGTTATTTTTCATGCAAAAATGGCAGATATGGACAGGCCCTGCTGTTTTCTGTTTGACATCATATTAAACCGAAAATCTTTGGGTTTTGGACGGACAAAACGAGACATTTAAAGACACATCAGCCTGGACTTTGAGAAACTGGGATAGACATTTTCCACTATCTTCTTACATTTTATAGACTTACCGATTAATCAAGCCAGGCCTGTAGTACTCGAGTCCGGTCTTGGACTCAAGTCCGGACTCAAGACCGTTTTTCTGTGGTCTCGGCTTGTCTCGGACTCGCTAGTAGCTGGACTCGGACTTGTCTCGGTCTCGGCCACTGGTCTTGTCAAGTATGGCTTCTGGTCTGGACCGAGTCCAGGTGTCTTTATTATGTTGATAATAATATTGGAGGGAAATGATTGTCTTGATACTGTCATGCATGAGACCTTTATTCTGTCCTGGACTCGGTCTTGACTCGGACTCAAACCTCTTTGGACTCGGCCTTGACTTGGACTCAACTAGTCCTGGTCTTGGAATTGGCTTGGACTTGACTAAGGTGGTCTTGACTACAGCCCTGAATCAAGCCAGCTTAATCAGGAGGGACGGTTGGGTTGCGTCCCGCTTTTTTTTCCTGCTGCTTTGTGTTGTGTGTTCCTCTCCAGTTCCACTGATGGGAAAGCAGACGTGGGGGGGCGGGGGGGGGGGCACGCACCGCCGGCTGGACCTCCGGAGTTCCATCACGACTCCATCGCACCCGGCTGCGCCGCCTCACACACTAGGTACGGGATCTGTCAGCACATTTACACCGCCCCTCATATCTCATATTCACTTTCCACTCTGCACTGTGACTCGTTATATTGGTCTAGATAAATATAAACTACTGAGGCAATTTTTACGGACTCTTATCTTCCCTGTTGCCCACACACAGGATGTGCCCCCCCTCCCCCCCCACACACACACACACTCACACACACACACACACACACACACACACACTCTGTGCTGGCTGAGAGCAGATAAATAGGGAGCAGATAGAACATGGGAGATTAGTTGAGTGTTAAATCGCTGCCATATTTCACACTCTATGCTGCTATCCTTTCCCAGGATTATGGTTGAGAGGGGAGATAACCCCCCCCCCCCCCCCCCCCCGAAAGTGGATCCCAAGACCAAATCCGATTTAGCATTATCAGCCTTTGCTGATTCATCGATGATATATGAAGCGGGATTATCCTGTGAAAAAAAAAAAATGTTTTGTTACACCGGGACAAAACATATATGTCTTATGAAAGAGGCCAGCGGAAATGTGTGAATTCAACAAGTCCTCCGAAACCATACGACGCTATCTGCCGTTTTGCCAATTGACTGTCTAACGTTACCAATGTAGAGACACGCAGGAAAAACTCCATGTTACTCAGAGACAAAGTCATGTAGAGGAGCTGAAAAATAAATACAATACCTTCTGTTAAAATGGATCCAATAAAAACGGTATTTGGAAAAAATATCGTTTTAGTAAATAGTATTGAAGTCACGGTATTTACAATGTGAGGCGAGTCCAGATTTGAGTCGGGCATGCTCAGATTTAAACAGTTTACGGCATAACTGTCACACTAAAATTAGTGAAATTGTCATTACAAACAACAACAGAAGATAGCAGTCATTTAAAAAAACGTTTTAGCTATTATTGTTTGATTGCTAACGTTAGCTCAACACGCCATTCCACTGACAGCCTTTGCTGTGTTTGATGCTAGCTTGTAGCCAGCAGTGAACCAACTTTGTTAAGTAGGTCCATTTATATTTGACAATTGAATTGACAATAC
>NW_022605582.1:866446-866649 GCF_008692095.1 Etheostoma spectabile | reverse complement strand
TTCAATTTCTGTATAGGCGACAAGACTTTTGTCTTGCCAAAATTTGATCTTTCTGTCTTGTTTAAATAGCCTAATAAATTTTCTTTTTAGTGGAACTAATTTATTTCAGTGCATTGAACATCATTTGGAGGGTTTTAGCTTTTCATGTGAGCTATTTCTTACACCAACTGATTAATTAAAAGTCAGGTTGATAGCAGGTGTTT
>NW_022605582.1:866116-866436 GCF_008692095.1 Etheostoma spectabile | reverse complement strand
GATAAGCGACAAGACTTTTGTCAGGGACTGTACTATGACTTTTTTTGACTTTTTTCGACATGTTATAATAAGTCTTTTTTTGACTTTTTTCGACATACCATACTATGACTTTTTTTAAACTTTTTTCGACATACCATACTATGACTTTTTTTGACTTATTTGACATAATATGACTTATTCAACATACTATACTATGACTTCTTTGACTTTTTTCAACATACTATGTATTTATTTGATTAGGACAATGTACATTAATGAACTGCTACAAACTACTATTTTTTTTTTCTTTCTATTTTTGTTATTTCCACTCTTCATTCTAA
>NW_022605582.1:865604-866106 GCF_008692095.1 Etheostoma spectabile | reverse complement strand
CCCAACCGGCCCGTCAGACACCGCCTACCAAGAGCCTGGGTCACCATGCTACCCCTCTGACTTGCTTGACTTTTTCGACATACTATGTAGGAGCGGTCATTAAATCAACGCGCACTCGTTCGTAGTGTCACAATGATCCGTTTCTTTATTTTATAACCGCAACAGCAACATAAATAAACTTGTTTTAAACAAAGGAGAACGTCTCGGGTTACGTATGTAACCCTTGTTCCCCGAGATAGGGGAACGAGACACTATGGGAACGCCTTTAGGCGTGACAGGGCTGAATGCGAATGAAAACTACTCCAATCCTATTGGTCCTAGTGAGAACGGTAGCATGTAACGGCATAACCGTAGGGGCACATAAGCACGCCGGCACACAGCTCATTAGCTCTTTCTATGAAGCAAGGCACTCCAGGCGGGGCGAGGTGCGGCGAACCGACGCAGTGCCTCGTTCAACCTATCTCGGGGAACAAGGGTTACATACGTAACCCGAGACGTTCCC
>NW_022605582.1:865510-865594 GCF_008692095.1 Etheostoma spectabile | reverse complement strand
AACTCGAACTGCGTCGGTTACGACACTATGGGAACGAGATACCCACTTACCCGCACCAAACCCCCGCCTGCCCTAGCGTGCAAG
>NW_022605582.1:865307-865500 GCF_008692095.1 Etheostoma spectabile | reverse complement strand
GCACGACTAGGAGGAGAGCACCCGGGGGCCGGTGCGGAGGGAAGGTCCAGACTATAGAACCCAAAGAAGGTGTGAGGAGTGGCCCTGCCAGCGGCATCACAAACCCCCTGGAGAGACGCTCCAGAGAGGAGAGCCGTCAGGGACAACCACAGAGGACAGGGTGAAGTCTCCCGAACCTTCCGCACAAGGACTC
>NW_022605582.1:862589-865297 GCF_008692095.1 Etheostoma spectabile | reverse complement strand
CCTCGGGGTGGAGCCGCCATTCCCCGGGAATTAATTGTAATCAGCATTATCCGAATATAGGTATCAGTATAATTATAAATCACATGCATGTGAAAAGGAGAAAAACAAAATCAGTGTAATGGCTTCAACATGCTACACTATGACTTTTTTACTTTTTGACACGCTACACTAGGACTTTTTTAAAAACTTTTTTGATATACTATACTATGACTTTTTTACTTTTTGACACGCTACACTAGGACTTTTTTAAAAACTTTTTTGATATACTATACTATGACTTTTTATGCGATTTTTCTAAATACACAGTTTTATAACTTTTTTCGGCTTTTTTATGAGATTTTATCGACATGCCATACTATGACCTTTTCTTATGACTTTTTCGACATGCGTTACTTTTGTAACAGAAAATGTGTTTAAAAGACAAAACAAATCAAAACAAAGCAAGCCAGCAAATATATAAATAACTAAATTACAGAGTAAAATAAAGTTGTGTAACCATTTCAGATTCAGAATCAGGTTTTATTGCCACACATACATTTGTCTCGTTGATTGGTGCAAATAAACAATTACAGAAAACAAATACATACATACCAAATAACTTTAAATTGAAAGCAGCACCAAAAACAGTGAGGTTTTGTGCCCAGATTTAAAAACCTGAGCGTGTTAGCAGACCGAGGTGTTTAGAGAACCTCTCCCACAGAAACTGAAGCTGCTTCATCTCTTCAAAATGCTTCAAATCAAACATAAATTATGTTAATATTTAGTGCTTTGAAGGTGAGTGTTTTAAAATCTGTCCTCTGTGAAACTTGTGTTTCTTTCAACTAAATTGCCCCAAACATTACGTGGATGGTTCCATGCAACACTCCTAACAAGTGAAGTAAATAATCAGTTCACTACCTTCATTGAATTACTCAATTTTCCAGCATTTGATGAATAAAAATGATAACAGAATGTTGAAACAAAGTGACAAATATGTTGGAAAAAGCTTTAAAAACTTAAAAAATAACAACAACAAAAGTGACAAAAAAAGAGTCGGGGGGGGGGGAAGCAATTTTAAATTTAGACTCACAAAATCTAAATTTTGCATGGTTGACGGGAAGCCAACACAAGGGTTAAACCTCGCAGTGTCCTCGGGTTAAATAATTCTTAGTGGTATTTGCAGGCCTTTATTTGAGAGGACGGCTTAGATTTGAAAGGGACGAGCGAGGGGGAGTAACATGCAGCAAAGGATCGCAGGTTGGAATCGAACCCGCGGCTGCTGCGCTGAGGACCGAGCCACTGTACGTGGGGCGCACACTCAACCAGGTCTCAACTCAACGGTCCTCGGTTATCCTTCCTCGGCCCTCGGTGATCCCTCCTCGGTCCTCGGTGATCCCTCCTCGGTCATCAGGGATCACCTCTTGATGATCGACTCTTCGGTCCTCAGGCTGCTCCCTCTGCGGTCCTCGTGAAAAAAATCAATCCGCGGTACTCTGTCGATCCCCCGCGGTCCTCGGTGATCCCTCCTTGATGATCGCTCTTCGGTCCTCGGTGATCCCTCCTCGGTCCTCAGTGATCCCTCCTTGATGATCGCTCTTCGGTCCTCGGTGATCCCTCTTTGGTCCTCTGTGATCCCTCTTTGGTCCTCTGTGATCCCTCTTTGGTCCTCGGTTATCCCTCTTTGGTCCTTGGTGATCCCTCTTCGGTCCTCGGTGATCCCTCCTCGATGCTCGGTCCTCGGGGCAGAGATAAGAGCTTTGAGATGAGGAGGGACAGAACCTCTTCCAGGTTCGAAGACGACCCAGATGTTGAGGCGCTATCAAATAAAAGACATGGGATGTACCCTTATCCATGTTAGTCTGTGAGGTTCAGTGAGATCCCCATGTGCAGATTCTGATGCGTGCAGGTTTACAGCAGGGGGCAGCAACTCATCAGGAGTGGAGGTTTTTGGGTGCTATGAAAGCACTGAGGCTTATATTTGGACACATGGTTGAGAAGGTGCAATGATTTCATATGGTTTACTATCTGATTAAAGTACAGACTGTATTAAAACTACGCTTGCCTGATTCAGTTCAAACCAAATTTTAATTTAGTTAAACTCTCATCTTGTCCAAGCTTCAAAATTTGACCCATTTTCAAAAAGTTTCTATGTCAGAAATTTGGGTTTCTTCTTTTAACCAAATTAAATAAAAAACGTGGATGATTCCCTACAACGCTGTTCACAAGCAGGTTAAATGATCAGTTCACTACTTTCAATGAATTTGGGCGTTTTATTTAATTTCATAGCGTTTGAAAAAATGTGAAACAACGAAAAAGTATGACAAAAATGTCTAAGAAACATCAAATAGAGCGTAGAAAGAAGACAACACACGGGTGGAAGAATTACAATAGCGGGATTATGGAGAAAAAAACCATTGAAAAACATTGAAATTATTGAAAGATGGAAGCTTAATTATGAAAGATGTTGCATTTACCAAAGTTAAAAATCTGAAATTAACAGTGAAAACACCTTGAACGGAGACATTTCCCCTCGTACTTTTCCTACTTTTTATTAAATATTATAAAGGCAGAAGTGCGCGTGTCATTAAAGGGATTTGATACAGGATAGTATTGCAGTATTTTTTGTGGCGATACTGTATCGATATTCAGACGCCTGAAAGTATGGATCTTTTATTATATTATTATATTATATTATATATGTGTTGGTCAGTTTGTCCCGTTCTGCAGCG
>NW_022605582.1:861588-862579 GCF_008692095.1 Etheostoma spectabile | reverse complement strand
AGTGAGATGAACAAACAGAGAAATGTTTCTTTTTAGATGAAACGTTGATAAGATGTTGATGAGTTTCCTTTTGGGGACGTCGTTTGAAATTAGGAAAAATTAGAATTTGGAAAAAAAAGTTTATCAATTGCAATACATCAGAGAATATTGCAATATGTTTAAATTCGCAATAACATCGTATCGTGGCGTAAGTATCGTGATTCCATGACAACTGTGACTAATTGTTTTATCAATTCATAATACATAAAACAGCGTTATACTCCACACACACACACACACACACACACACATCACCACAACGAACACCCACACGCACCGCACGCCTGTGTCGGATGAAGGGGAAGGGGGGGGGGTCCCGCTCTGTCCCCCATTTGAGCCCGATGTGAACTAGATGACAGGGGTCTGAAGGTGGTCCGGGGTCTTCATGGGTCAGCTGTATTTCACACACCGAGCTCGAGCTCCGATTCTTGACCCACACACACACACACACACACACACACACACACACACACACACACACACACACACCAAACCCTCTTGCAGCCAGGCTCCACTTAAAGTCTTGAATATCACACAGACTCCAGTTCAAAGGCAGGTATGTTGGGAGGAAAACCTGAATCGGCTCAATGTGGTTCTCTAGTCCAGCCTTTAGTCTTTTAAAAAGACAAACCAACACCAGGAGTAGACACTGGGCGTCCCGGAGACATTTGTGGCCCAGAAAGAGAGAGAGAGACAGAGAGAGAGACAGAGAGAGAGCTAGACACAGTAAGAGAGAGACAAAGAGAGAGACAGAGACATAGGAGGAGAGGGAAAGCAAGTATCTCTATATCATATCTTTATCTATCCCATAAACATATTTTATAATATATATCCATATATTACCCCCCGTGCGTGGTGTGGGCGGTTTATTGTTCCCTTTTTCTTTTGTTACGTCTTCCTCCTGGTATGTTTGTCACGATGACATATCAAACTTTGTTTCGCGTACTCTTTT
>NW_022605582.1:859685-859864 GCF_008692095.1 Etheostoma spectabile | reverse complement strand
ACCGAGTCCAAAAAGGTTTGAGTCCGAGTCAAGACCGAGTCCAAAGAGGTTTGAGTCCAAGACAAGACAAAGTCCAAAAAGGTTTGAGTCAGAGTCAAGACCAGGACAGAATAAAGGCCTCATGCATGACAGTATCAAGACAATCATTTTGGGTTTCACTTTCCCTCCAATATTATCAT
>NW_022605582.1:858017-859675 GCF_008692095.1 Etheostoma spectabile | reverse complement strand
TAAAGACACCTGGACTCAGTCCAGACCAAAAGCCATATTGGGCAAGACCAGTGGCCGGGACCGAGACAAGTCCAAGTCCAAATACTAGAGAGTCCGAGACAAGCCATAGAAAAATGGTCTCGGGTCTGGACTCGAGTCCAAGACCGGACTCAAGTACTACAGCCCTGGTAAATACAGTATGTTTGCAAACTTATTGGTGAGATCCTTTATTGTAGATACAGAAAGGACAAGACAAATCATACAAACACGCCCTTAAAAAGTGTCAAAAACTGAAACAACCCCCCCAAAAACTGCTTATGAAGACAGGTTCAATGCCAGAGTTGCGTTACACAAAACAACACACGTGTTGTTAAGAAACATGCGTGGAACAGGATAAGGGCCAGATGTGAAAAATGTATTTGAGTTCTTAGTGTAAACTTGGTTAGACATATCTTTTATAATCATTTGCAAAATCCAAATTTAAAACAAAGGCACATTTCATTTGCATTTTTCTTATTCTTGACATTAGCCCATTTCTTGCAATCTGTTGGCTGGAGCTCATATTGTTTTGGGGCCCAGGAATGGAAGTGGAGACCAGCAGAATGTGGGTCAGGGGTTGCAGGTCTTTACATGTACAATAGGGGCTTTAACTGTGCAGGGTAGGGGGGGGTTTACACAAATGGTTAGCAGACTTTTAAAACATTTAAAAAAGAGTCAAATGCAGCTAACCTCTACGAACAGGGCCATGTCTGTTTAAAACAGGCTGCAGAACATCGACTGGCTCTGTGTCTGCAGAAGCACAAAAACATAATGTGGTTCAAGTTTTGGGGAAATTCTGGGAACGCAGAGTCTTGTTCTGCTTTATGATGCAGAATTACCTCCATACTTTGGAGTTTTCTGCTTCAAAACCAGGCGGCAACGTACGGGTCTGATAAGTGAAGCCGACGCTGAAGCATCTTTAAGCTGCATTCTATCTAACGTCCAGCAGGGGGCGACGCCACCGGCTCCAGACAGAAGTCTGTTTCTATAGAAGTCTATGAGACAACGGGCCGTGTTTTAATGATCCGAGCACCTGGCGCAGGTGCGTTTAGGGCGTGTCCAAATCCACTTTTGCTAGTTTGAAGGCAGAAAAGAAGGGAAAAGAAACTCCCTGTAAGACCAGTACGCCCAGAATGCACCTGAACACACCTCCCTGTAAGACCAGTTTGTAATCAAAAAAAATCTGGAAAAGAACTCCCTGTAAGACAATAGCCCAGAATCCACATGAACACACCTCCGTAAGACCAGCACGCCAGAAATGCACCACTGAACAAACCCCCTGTAAGACCACACGCCAGAATGCACCTTGAACACCCTACCCCTGTAAGACAACACGCCCAGATCACCTGAACACCACCTCCCTAAGACCACACCGCCCAGAATGCACCTGACACACCTCACTGTAGAGCCAGCACGCCCAGATGCACCGAACACCTCCTGTAAAGACCAGCACGCCCAGAATGCACCTGAACACACCTCCCTGTAACCCCAGCATGCCCAGAATGCACCTGAACACACCTCCTGTAGACCAGCACGCCCACAATGCACCTGACACACCTCCCTGTAACACCAGCACGTCCCAGAATGCACCTGAACACATCTCCCCTGTAAGACCATCACACGCCCAGAATGCCACCCTG
>NW_022605582.1:840776-857992 GCF_008692095.1 Etheostoma spectabile | reverse complement strand
CTGAACACACCTCCCTGTAAGACCAGCACGCCCACAATGCACCTGAACACACCTCCCCTGTGAGACCAGCAGGCCCAGAATGCACCTGAACACACCTCCCCTGTGAGACCAGCAGGCACATGGGCGCAAGACGGGATAGTAACAACTGCGTCTGAGCCTACTTCTCTTTTGATCTATTATCTCAGTAATCATTTTCATAGGAAGTTTGTGGTCTCAATCGCTAGTTCCAAGTCTTCTTCAACACAGCATGATGTTCATTTAGTAAATGATGGTCCCGTTTATTTTAAAATAGGCGATAAAGCAGGGGAGGCTTTAGGACCTGTCAATCAGGACAGAGGCTTAGCGATGCTAACCACGCTAACACCGTGGACATTAAAACAGGCCCTGGCTGTTGTCCGTATTTTCATCTTAAACTTTGACCTTCTCACTGTGTGTTTTCACTTCATCAAAGGTAACTGGAACATTTAGGCCGATTTAAAAGGTCTCGTCCAACGTCTCGTTCTGCCAACCAAGCTAGTTAGCAAGCACTAGTGTTAGCTGGTGACATATAGAGAAAGTCTGCAGATGTTGTTATGTCGTACATGCAAGTACATCTTTAGCGTTTAGCTTAGCGCAGCGCCATTGTAACCATTGTATTGTGTTGTATGTACAAAACTCCCCAAATATAGACACTTCTTGTTGTGTTTTTTTTTTTTTTTTTAATCCTGTTTCCTTTCCCTTCTCTGTGTATCTTCCCCGGTCTTGTATTGTTTGTCCTGTCTCGTGTTCCCCTCAGTGTCTGTATGTCCTGTTTCCTGTTTTATTTTGAAGTCTATTTTTTTCCTCGTCTTGCCTCTAGCTTTACTTCCTGTGTCCTCAACCTGATGTTTTCCACCTGCTTCCCTGCCCTCCTGTCACCAGCCTCTCGTTACCTGGTGACCTTGTTACCTGGTGACCTTGTTACCTGGTGACCTTGTTACCTGGTGTATTTAATGCCTATGCTTCCCTTGTCTTTTGTCAGATTGTTTTGTCCTGTTCCTGCACGCAGTCTCGTTTGTTTCCTCATCAGTTCCTCGTCAGTTCCTCGTCAGTTCCTCGTCAGTTCCTCGTCAGTTCCTCGGCAGTTCCTCGGCAGTTCCTCGTCAGTTCCTCGTCAGTTCCTCATCAGTTCCTCGGCAGTTCCTCATTAGTTCCTCGTCAGTTCCTCATCAGTTCCTCATCAGTTCCTCGGCAGTTCCTCATCAGTTCCTCGTCAGTTCCTCGTCAGTTCCTCGTCAGTTCCTCGTCAGTTCCTCGTCAGTTCCTCATCAGTTCCTCGTCAGTTCCTCATCAGTTCCTCGGCAGTTCCTCATTAGTTCCTCGGCAGTTCCTCATCAGTTCCTCGGCAGTTCCTCGGCAGTCTCGCGTTCCTCTCAGTTCCTCATCAGTTCCTCGCATCTCCTCGGCAGTACCCGTCAGTTCCTGTGTTGAGTGTTCCCGTTCCGTTCCCGCTCCCGGCATTCCCGTAGTTGCGGTCCCGTCGTCCTGTCTCTCGTCTGTTTCCTCGCCCTTTTTCCCGGACCCCAGTGAATTTTTGATGTCTTGGATTTGTCTTGGATTCTCCCTTGGACATTGGGACTTTTGTGTTTTCTTGTGGATTGTTTTTCATTTTGAACTGCCTTTTAATAGACCTCTGTGTACCTGCTCCTGCCTGCCTCCTCATCTCTGCGTTTTGAGCCCTCACTTCAATCTAACGTCACACTTCTGGCTCCAAAAACAAGATGGCGACGGTCGAAATGCCGAACTCGAGGCTTTCACAAAGCAACGGGTGACATCACCAATGCCACGTTCATAACACACGTTCTAAACTTTAAAATCATCTTCCATTAAAGTATTTGACACATGATCTACCCGGTAGATACCGGTAGGTACCCCCCCCCCCTTCCACACTAAGTGTTGTTAATTGTGTGAAAACGGTGACATTAAGTCAGAGACCCGGTGCTTCCTAAAATGTCTTTCTTTCCCCGCCTGCAGCCAACACACACACACACACACACACACACAACACACAACACACCACACACACACCACACACACACACACACAGTGGACAGTTGGGCGGGGGGGGGGGGGGGGTCAAATCTATCCTGCTGGCTGCTGAATGATGGACAGTAATTAAAAGTTAGCTAATAACCTCTTCACACCTGACATTTCAACAGGGAGGTCTTGGACACCATTATCTACATATAGATTAAACGGCGTAATTGGCAGGGAGATAGGGTTAGGGGGCCCGCGAAGGGAAGAGGAGGAGGAAAAAAGAAGAAGAAGAGGGGCCACGCCATCGCCAAACCATTAAGCAGAATATCTGAGTGACACTCTGATTTTGCTCCCTTTGCTAATGTGACGGGAATTGAGCTGAACTAAAACGCTAAATGAATGAAGCCTATCTCGGTGTGGTTATTACCGGGGCAAACACCGGCCACGGAAAATAGCTTTAATTTCATAATAATTGCTAGATGGACGTGACTCACTAGAGACACAATATGGGGGTGGAAAGACGGGGGGGGGGGAGCTCTCTTCTGAGGATGAATGCTAATGTTCACCGGGCTGCACCACGCAAGCTCCCACATACTGCAATTTGCACAAAAACTCATTGATAGGTGATACTGTGGACTGATGAGATGGAAATGGAGAGGAATTAGTTGCACTGTCATTAGCATTGTGGGAATGTGAAAGTACTTCATTTAGAGAGTAAAACATCCCTGAATGAGATTCCACACAGGTTAACGCTTTTATACCTCCCACAGGTTTGTGTTTGACACTAATAGGCTATTACACACGCATCACATCGGAGCATTGGACACCTCTGATGGATCTACTAATGAACGTGACACGGAGGTTAGGAGCAGCTCCCCCCCCCCCCGGCCTGTGGATGCCGCTCGTCGTCAGGCGTCTCCATGAAGTCTTTTTTTTTTTTTTTATTATTTAACGCTTTGCCACGTTTAAGTCTTGTGTTGTCGTCCCGTCGAAATAGAAAATCAACACTTTTGTTGACTTTTTTTTTTTTTTTTTTTTTACACTTTTTCTTACGTTTTGTCCTTTTTTTTTTTTTTAAACACTTTTACTTTTTGGTTTTTACTCCGCGTTTCCTGCACTGATTCAGGTCGGGGTTTTATTTTTCTTCATTTTTTTTAACTTTTTCTCACGTTTTTGTCCCTTTTGATGCTTTTTTTCAATGTTCAACACTTCGTAACACTAACTTATTAACTTTAGTTTTACAGTGATTTTTGGAATTTAGGTCAATAAACCTCATTTATAGGAAAATTATACCTAATGTTTGAGTTAGAAAAAGCGAAATAATTATTAGACTAAAAATTAAGAATGGATGTTGATGGATAATCACAGACTGGAATATGTCAACTTTTACTCAATACTATTTCAACAACACTTCCATTTGTTTTCAAATGCTATAAAATTGAATAAGATCCAAAATTAATGAAAGTAGAGATTTGTACTTGGCAAAGAGCGTTGTGTGGAATCAATCATGTTATTTTGGGGAATTAAAAAGAACATTGATGTAGGACAACGGGGTCCATTTAACCCGAGGACAACACGAGGGCTAAGTTGTTATTCTACTTTGTGACTTTGTGTTGAAATAACAGAAATATGGAATTCATCTTTCACAATGCGATGAGCGCGACAGATGGAAAGCAGCAGATAAGCAGAGGAAGTGAGTCTGTCCACACTTGAGTCCCAAAGCTGTAATACGCAGTAGCAAGTCTCCTCACATGTGCTGTTAAGTCTGCAGACAGTGTGTAAAACTGTAGCCGAGGAGAAGTCGCTGAGCCATGTAAACAACCTTATTGGCTTCCTCCAAAATAAATCAAGTTGACAGCGACGACTGAGCAATAATGACAAAAGCATGCAGCTAGCTGCCGTCCCCAAAGCTATGAAATGGGGTAATAGTTGCCCTGAAACCTGCCAGGTCATCGCTCGGTGTTTTTCTGACCCTAATTATTACCCAGTGATGAATATAAACCCTCACTCGCGCTCTACAGGAGGGTAATTTAGTCAAATTTCCAAAGCTTTTTGATTTTTTTGGGTCTATTATTTTCCCCGTCTGAGAAAGGACAATTGCTTGAGGCAATTGCTTTTACCCAATGGTTGCTCTTTTCATTTTTTCCACGCGAGCCATTCATTGAGACATAATAATACCCCCATGAAAAACTCCACATTAAAATGGCCCTAAGAATTGTCTTGAATAACCATATGTTTCTAAGCAGAGTGGTGTTCTTTGTTTGAGTAAATGCAGATAAGCGATGTGATTGGCTTCATAAATACCTCTTTTTCTGTGGTGGATTTTGAGTGATTTGAGAAAAGAACGGAAGATAATTACTGAAGATGTTGTATATAAAGCATATATATATATATATATATGTATATATATCGGCATTTAAACCCTCCCTACACAAAGCGTTAACATGTTTTTTTGTGTGTGTGTCTTTGATATTTGTCTTCTCCTGAAACTGAGAACTGATTCCAACAAATGTGTGATTTGTGTGCTCGGTTTCCTGTTTTATTTTGAAGGTTGGTCTCTGTCTCGTCTTGCGTTCCCCTGTGAGTGTCCTTGTGCTCGGTTTCCTGTTTTATTTTGAAGGTTGGTCTCTGTCTCGTCTTGTGTTCCCCTGTGAGGGTCTGTATGCTCGGTTTCCTGTTTTATTTTGAAGGTTGGTCTCCGTCTCGTCTTGTGTTCCCCTGTGAGGGGCCGTATGCTCGGTTTCCTGTTTTATTTTGAAGGTTGGTCTCTGTGGGGCAGAGTTAGTATCTGAAGGAGGATGATGGGGGAGAGTTAGTACAGGAAGGAGGAAGGGAACATGGAGGAGAGTTGGTACAGGAGGAGGATGATGGGGGTGAGTTAGTACAGGAAGGAGGAAGATGAGGAGAGTTAGTATCTGAAGGAGGAACATGGGGGAGAGTTAGTACAGGAAGGAGGAACATGGGGGAGAGTTAGTACAGAAAGGAGGATGATGGGGGAGAGTTAGTACAGGAGGAGGAACATGGGGGAGAGTTAGTACAGAAAGGAGGAAGGGAACATGGAGGAGAGTTGGTCCAGGAAGGAGGAAGATGGAGGAGGAACATGGAGGAGAGTTGGTACAGGAAGGAGGAAGATGGAGGAGAGTTGGTACAGGAAGGAGGAAGATGGGGGAGAGTTAGTATCTGAAGGAGGAACATGGGGGAGAGTTAGTACAGGAAGGAGGAACATGGGGGAGAGTTAGTACAGAAAGGAGGATGATGGGGGAGAGTTAGTACAGGAAGGAGGAAGGGAACATGGAGGAGAGTTGGTCCAGGAAGGAGGAAGATGGGGGAGGAAGATGGAGGAGAGTTGGTACAGGAAGGAGGATGATGGGGGAGAGTTAGTACAGGAAGGAGGATGATGGGGGAGAGTTAGTACAGGAGGAGGAGATGGGGGAGAGTAGTATACAGGAAGGAGGAAGGGAACAGGAGGGAGTTGGTCAGAGAGAATAAGAAGATGGGAGAGTTGGTCAGGAAGGAGAAGATGGGGAGAGTTAGTCAGGAAGGAGGAAGAGGGGAGATTGGTAGGAAGGAGGAAGTGAGGAGAGTTGGTCAGGAAGGAGGACGAGGAGGAGGAAGATGGAGGAGAGTTGGTACAGGAAGGAGGAAGATGGGGGAGAGTTAGTACAGGAAGGAGGAAGATGGGGGAGAGTTGGTACAGGAAAGGAGGAAGATGGAGGAGGAAGATGGAGGAGAGTTGGTACAGGAAGGAGGAAGATGGGGGAGAGTTAGTACAGGAAGGAGGAAGATGGGGGAGAGTTGGTACAGGAAGGAGGAAGATGGAGGAGGAAGATGGAGGAGAGTTGGTACAGGAAGGAGGAAGATGGAGGAGGAAGATGGAGGAGAGTTGGTACAGGAAGGAGGAAGATGGGGGAGAGTGGTACAGGAAGGAGGAAGAGGGGGAGAGTTGGTACAGGAAGGGAGGAAGATGGAGGAGGAAGAGGCGAGAGTTGGTACAGGAAGAGGGAGATGGAGGAGGAATTGTACAGGAAGGAGGAAGAGGAGAGTTAGTACAGGGAAGGAGGGAGATGGGGGAGGAAGATTGGAGGGAGTTGGTACAGGAAAGAGGACGATGGGGGAGAGTGGTACAGGAGGAGGAAGATGGAGGAGGAAGATGGAGGAGAGTTGGTACAGGAAGGAGGAAGATGGGGGAGAGTTAGTACAGGAAGGAGGAAGATGGGGGAGGAAGATGGAGGAGAGTTGGTACAGGAAGGAGGAAGATGGTGGAGTTAAGCCCTCGACCACTAGATGTCCCTCTTGCTTCAGTCTGGACCTGGTGTGCTGTGATCCGAGTGTTTCTGAACCATCTGTCCATGACTTGTGTCTCTCCAGACCCGGGTTCATCCATCATGTCCCGGGTGTGCTAGTCTCTCTGAAACCAAACAAGAGAACATTTCTTTATTCCTCCTCTTCATCTCTCCTCCCGGCTCTTTCCTTCTCTTCTCTCGGCCTTCTCCTCCCGTCCGCCTGCCTTCGATAACAGGATCACTTTCCTGTTTAGACAAGGGGATGGGTGTTGTTAACAGGTGTAGGGTAATGGGATCCCTACTGGCAGCCGGGCACGGAGAGGGGGGGTCACCCCCCCCCCCCCCTCCACCCCCCCCCCCCCCCCCCCCCCAGCACACTCTTCTGATGGATTGCACCCACCATTCATCTAAATTATGTCACTGGCAATGAGCTATCAGTTCAATCTGGCCCAAACCAAGCCCAGGGTCGGTTTCTGTTGACACTTCCTCAGCATTCACTTCTCCTCCTGATTACTGTCAGGGCCGCTAGGAGTGACGCAGCGCTGCCAAGCTTCGGCATTTTGTGCGTGGGTGTGCGTGTGTGTGTGTGTGTGTGTGTGTGGGGGGGGGGGGGGGCCCTATTTGCAGCTGTTGAGAAGTAGCTATCAGGAAGAAGATGAGGACTTCCACGTAGCTTTTGAGGCTGTTCTCATGAACCATTCGTAGATATAGCTCTGAAAATTTTTTAAAATATAGTTTTACTATTTACTCATCATTCCCATTCTCACATCTCTCTTATTTGTTATTCATTCATTATTCTCATTTCCTATTTCAGAACTGTCCATAATGTTCATATTGTTCATATCGTAATATAATAACACGATACTATTTATCCCGGTATCCTTTGCACTATGCTCCACATTTAAATAATTTTCATTGCACTCTTTGTTCACTCATGCCTCTATATTGTTTCTGTTTAGAGTGTGTATATATTGTGTGTATATATTAGTGTGTATATTTTTGTTTTGGTTGTCTTGCGTGTACACAGTGTGAGTAACGATGCTCCAAAGAAAAATTCCTCCTATGTGTCCTCATGCCTGGCAAATAAAACTGATTCTGATTCTGATTTTGAAAAAAAGTAATGCATTAGAGATGCATTTAAAAACTTTTTAAAAACATTTTAAAAACTGCATAAGGAGGAGGTCGGGGGGGGGGGGGGGGCCGGGTGGGGGCGTGGGGCTGGGGGGGGGGGGGGGGGGGGGTGGGTGGGGGGTGGGGGGGGGTTTGGGTCCTGTGGGCGGGGAGGGGGGGGGAGGGGGGTTTGTGGGGGAGGGGGGGGGTAATGGGCGGGGGGGGGGGGTGGGGGGGTGGGGGGTGGGGGGGGGGGTGGGGGGGGGGGGGGTGGGTGGGATGGGGGTGGGGGGGATGTTTGGCTCCTAAAAAACACAGGGCATCCAAGCCGGGGGAGGGGAGTTCATGTCTCGGAAGAAGTTAAGGGGAAAGGACAGGACTTCCACCCAGGAAACGGGAGTTGAGGTCCCGGGAGAACCACTTAAGGGGACCGGGGTTAAAACCCAAACCACAATTTTTTTTTTTCTGATCTTAACTAGTCGTTTTACTCGTCAAATGACGGTCAAAACAATTTTTTTTTGGGGGGGGGGGGGGTTCCCTTCATTTAAAAGTGACGGGAATTATTGAGTCTGAGACACCACGATACTGCACTAATAGGTTTATCTACATATAATCATTCTATTTAAGCAGTTGCACATGTATATATAGCATATGTACAGTATATAGTCAAATATTTGTTCTTGTATTTTATCCTATTATTATTTCATGTATATTGTATGTATGTATCTTGCATCCTAGTATTTCATTTATATTTATATTTTGTGCCGTGTCACTGATTTTGCTGCTGTAACACTGTAATTTCCCATTTTATCGGGATTAATAAATGTCTATCTTTCTATCTTTCTATCCATCTATAACTGTAATGGCCGCTGGAATGACCTTAACTTCCTGGGGCCTTTTACTCGGCTCACAGTCCCCTTTTCTCAGCTAAACGTAACTGTAAATATCATGTGAACGGTTGTCATGTGACCATATTCACTGCTATTAGATGCAAACTGCCTCACCTATATCCTAAAAAGAGGTTTTACTTTAAGATAAAGGTGCATGTCTAATTCTCAACTTCCAAAGTTCATCGCAGCAGAGAGAGATCAGTCCTGTTACAACCAGGCTAATGGTTGTGTGTGTGTGTGTGTGCGTGTGTGTGTGTGCGTGTGTGTGTGTGTGCGTGTGCGTGCGTGTGTGTGTGTG
Source organism: Etheostoma spectabile (assembly GCF_008692095.1). Classification (NCBI taxonomy): domain Eukaryota; kingdom Metazoa; phylum Chordata; class Actinopteri; order Perciformes; family Percidae; genus Etheostoma; species Etheostoma spectabile. The sequence goes on along the minus strand of NW_022605582.1, from coordinate 849,416 downwards.
TGTGTGTGTGTGTGTGGGGGTGTGGCGTGTGGGGTGTTGTGTGTGGTGTGGTGTGTGTGTGTGTGTGTGTGCGTGTGTGTGTGTGCGTGTGTGTGTGTATGTGCGTAAACAGAAAGGTTTTTCTTCACTCCTGCCATCTTAATCCAGTCCAGCCATTTTGGATCCCTTGTTTCTCTTCTCTCCCAGCCTTTTCCCGAGCATCCCCCTCCTCCTCCGCCTCCATGTGTTTAATTCCCTTTTTTCTCCTGGCGTCTCTATAGAAAACACTCCCAGCTGCACAACAGATGTCAAATATCTCTCTCTCTTTTCTTTTTGAATCCTCCTTTCTCCTTTATCTATATAAGTCCCCGATGGCCGTGACGATGACTGAATCCTTGATTCTGACCACACAGCCACACGCCAGATACCACCGGCGCTGTGATTGCCATAGATGTCGTAGCATCGTTTATATTTATTACGGTTTTCTCTTTCTCGTCACCGGCTTTTTTCTTATTTCACTCGATCTGTCTCCAGCTTGCAGTTTGCCTGGAAGGAGTTCCCTCCTCCTGCAGACTCCAGTCTTTTGGCGAAGCGAGTGACAAAGTGCGAGGGCCCAGAGTGCAAACAGGGAGAAGTTACTCTCCGGTCTTTCCACTCGTGTAGAAAAATGTAGAGTTTGATTCATCGAGCAAATTCCTGAAGCTGGTGTAGTCAACCGTTGTACTCATTCATCATGTAGAGATCGATAATGAGAGGTCTTCCCCTTTTTACCGAAGGCTATACAACACCTCGAGGTTTAGACTTTCTTTTTAGAGAAAATGTCACTTTATGAGGTATGAAAAACTCAGATGGGCCGAGCTGGAATCTGCTCCTTATGAGGTCACAAGGGGCAAGGTCACCTCCCTTGTCTCGTCTTTGCCCGCAGAGAATTTGGCCAGATATAGTATTAGGGACCACTAAGGTCTATATAAAGAGATTCAGATACAGTATTAGGGACCCCTAAGTCTATATAAAAGAGCTCAGATACAGTATTAGGGCCACTAAGGTCTATATAAAAGAGACTTCAGATACGTATTAGGGACCACTAAGGTCTATATAAAAAGAGACTTCAGATACAGTATTAGGGGACCACTAAGGTCTATATAAAAGAGACCTTCAGATGCAGTATTAGGGGACCACTAAGTCTATATAAAAGAGACTTCAGATGCAGTATTAGGGGACCACTAAGGTCTATTAAAAGAGACTTCAGAAATTATTAGGGACCACTAAGTCTATATAGAGACTTCAGATCCAGTATTAGGGACCACTAAGGTCTATATAAAGAGACTTCAGATACAGTATTAGGGGACCACTAAGGTCTATATAAAGAGACTTCATATACAGTATTAGGGACAACTAAGGTCTTATATACAAGAGACTTCAATGCAGTATTAGGGACCACTAAGGTCTATATAAAGAGACTTCAGATGCAGTATTAGGGACCACTAAGTCTATTTAAAAGAGACTTCAGATCCAGTATTAGGGACCACTAAGGTCTATATAAAGAAGACTTCAGATACAGTATTAGGGGACCACTAAGGTCTATATAAAAGAGACTCAGATACAGTATTAGGGACAACTAAGGTCTATATAAAAGAGACTTCAGATACAGTATTAGGGAACCACTAAGGTCTATATAAAAGAGACTCAGATACAGTATTAGGGACAACTAAGGTCTATATAAAGAGACTTCAGTACGTATTAGAGCAACTAAGGTCTATAAAAGAGACTTCAGATACAGTATTAGGGACCACTAAGGTCTATATAAAAGAGACTTCAGATAACAGTATTAGGGGACCACTAAGGTCATATAAAAGAGACTTCAGATACAGTATTAGGGGACCACTAAGGTCTTATATAAAGAGACTTCAGATACAGTATTAGGGACCCTTAAGGTCTATATAAAAGAGACTTCAGATACAGTATTAGGGACCACTAAGGTCTATATAAAGAGACTTCAGATACAGTATTAGGGGACCACTAAGGTCTATATAAAGAGACTTCCGATACAGTATTAGGGACCCCCTAAGGTCTCTATAAAGAGACTATCAGATGCAGTATTAGGGACCACTAAGTCTATAAAAGAGCTTCGATACAGTATTAGGGGACCACTAAGGTCTATAAAAGAGACTTCAGTATGCAGTATAGGGGACCACTAGGTCTATATAAAAGAGACTTCGAATGCAGTATTAGGGGACCACTAGTCTATTTAAAAGAGATTCAGATACAGTATTAGGGGACCACTAAGGTCTTTTAAACAGTCACTGTTTTAATTTAGTTCTATGGTGTTTTATTATTGCTTGTAAATTGTTATCGTACTTGGAAACTGTTTTTAACTCCCTATTAACTGTAGCCCTTTGAGATTTCTTGTGAAATGTAAAGGGCATTATAAAATAAAATTATTATTATTATTATATTATATACTGAAGACTTCAGATCCTATTAGGGACCACTAAGGTCTATAAAAAGAGACTTCAGATACAGTATAGGGACCCTAAGGTCTTATAAAGAGACTTCAGATACTATATTAGGGACCACTAAGGTCTATATAAAGAGCTTCAATACAGTATAGGGGACCACTAAGGTTATAAAAGAGAGACTTCAGATACAGTATATAGGGAAACTAAGTCTATATAAGAGACTTCAGATACAGTATTAGGGACCTAAGGTCTATATAAAAGAGACTTCATACAGTATTAGGAACGACTAGGTCTATATAAAAGAGCCTTCAGATACAGTATTAGGGGACCACTAAGGTCTATATAAAAGAGACTTCAGATACAGTATTAGGGGACCACTAAGGTCTATATAAGAGACTTCAGATACAGTATTAGGGACACTAAGGTCTATATAAAAAAGACTTCAGATACAGTATTAGGGACAACTAGGGTCTATATAAAAGACTTCAGATACAGTATTAGGGGACAACTAAGGTCTATATAAAAGAGACTTCAATACATATTAGGGACAACTAAGGTCTATATAAAAGAGACTTCAGATACAGTATTAGTGGACCACTAAGGTCTATATAAAAGAGACTTCAGATACAGTATTAGGGGACCACTAAGGTCTGTATAAAAGAGACTTCAGATACAGTATTAGGGGAACACGTAGGCCTATATAAAAGCATCCAAAAAGCAGCATGTCACATATATATATATATATATATATATAGAGATAAAGTGTTTTTCGGCCCTCAGGCCTTCTTCAAAATCAGCAGATTTGACAATGTTAGACATTTATTTGCGACTGTATTTATATATTACACTACTTGTGTGAACCTAAGTCTTTAGTAAACTCATTTCAAATCACCAAAACAACTCCCCAACACATGAGGGTATGTTTTCACAATCGTGGGATTTTAAAAAAAGCGAACATCAACTTTTCAGCTTTCGGGCGAAAGGATCTCTTTAGATTTGGGCCTCACTATGCATAAAGCTGAGTTTCTTCTGAACATATTGATATGAAACTTTGATTAAAGCATCAAATCATAACACAAGAGTTATCTCAAGACACTTCACAGATAGAGCAGGTCTAGACCACGCTCTATAATTTAGAAGAACCCAACAATTCCAGTAATTCCCCTAAAAAGGTAAATCTAAGAATGATGTGTGAAAATGTCCTAAGACCTCAGAGGATTAACTAGAGGGGGGGGGGTAAATAAGCAGAATTTAATGAAGAGGAGGGGGCGCCCTCTAGCTCACCCGGTAGGAGCGTGCACCCCATGTAGGCCGGGTCCTCCGCAGCGGCCGGGGGTTCAAATCCGATCTGCGGCCCTTTGCTGCGTGTCATCCCCTCTTACTCTCTCTCTCTTTCCTGTCTAGCCTCTGTCACTACCGAATACTGGGCAAGAAGTAATCTGGGAAAACAAAACAAAAAAAACAGCAAATGAGGAGAAGGCACCGACATTACGCTGGATTCGTGATGCGCTGGTTAATTGAGCCTATCTAACACATTGGTAGCTTGTTATTTCAGACAAACAGCCCAATAAATGTTCCCCACATTACATTATTACAGTTGTAAAATGCACCCCGGGAACCCGTTTCTCCATTTGAAAAGAAAGAAAAACTCGTGATCATGCCTCCCCCATGCTCATTGTTTTTTATTGAGTTCTTCACCCACAGGAGCCAAATATAGAAGCAAAGCCGAGCTGTTATAGAAATAATGTGCAATACTTCGAATACACACTCCCACGGTTTAAAACGCACGCTTTACCGACGCCTGACAGCGAGTTCATAAAACCTACAAAAAGAAAAGCCCTTTCACAACATTTGCGTCATTCCTTTGATGCTTCGACATTATATATTTTCTTTTTTGAATAAAATGAAAATTTAAAAAAGAATCTGACGGGCTAGTGTGTCATCTCCTAAGAGAGAGCTACTTGACTGAAGTCACTGTGTAGACAGTACAAAGCTTCCACATGGGTCCATATTCATGAAGGTGTAGCTATTACTGACATATTTTCTTATGGGAGCAAATCACCAGAAGGGTGTGAAGAAGCTGCAGGCCCCAGACTCTCTGGAGCTTTGTCACATTCAGCTCATCTGAGTCCAGTCTGAGTGTTTTTGGGCCTGTCGTGCGTAGGGGAAGTTCCCATGGGCGAGGCAGTTTTTCCCGGCCCTGCCCCCCCCCCCCTCCCTTTTGCTTAAGCGACTCGGTGGGTGGATGGTGATGAAGAGGGCTGAGAGAGTGAGGGATTAAGGTGACAGAAGGTGAAGATCAAGGAGGTGCAACAGCAAAAGTCAAAGAGAAGTTGAAGAGACAGAATGAGCGAGCAGCTGCTGCGTTGTGTGGGCTCAGCGGTTCGGGTTGGACCTCCAGTCTGTCGGGGTTCAACCTGAAGCTCAGGATCTTTTAAAAAAAATTTAATTTCATGTTTATTTATATGAACAAGGACAGATGCTAAGATATGGACATTTGTGCAGCAAATCTCCACAATGTACAGCATCAAAGCACTTATAACTATTGCTAAATTCCAATGCCTGTCCCCACAAGGGCTTTTAAATAGTCATAAAAAAATGAAATAAAACATTGCCACATTAAAATAGATAAAGCCTGAAAACATACAAGTCACATCCTCACAGGTGTTTGGTGTTTTAAGCCCCCAACATTGCACTAGGATTAGGCAATGGTTAGGGTTAAAGTGCCCGTTTTATGAAGAAAATCTTGGGATTTGAGGTGTTATTTTGTGTCTCTGATGCTTACACACACTTACAAACTTGGAAAAATACTATTTATGGTGTTTTGAGTGAGATCCGGTTTCTAAATGTCCTCTGATCCGGTTTCTAAATGTCCTCTGATCCAGTTTCTAAATGTCCTCTGATCTGGTTTCTGAATGTCCTCTGACTCCTTTCTTCATTTCTTCTGATCCGGTTCTGACATGTCCTTCGGGATCCGTATTTTCTAATGTCCTCTGACTCGGTTTTCTGAATGCCTCTGATCCGGTTCTGAATGGCACTACCTAGAATCAACCGTTTCTGAATGTCTTCTATCCGGTTCCTGAAGTCTCTGATCCTTCCTGAATCCTCTCCGGTTCTGAATGCTCTCTGATTTCTGGTCTTCTGATCCGGTTCTCCTCTGATCTGGTTTCTGAATGTCCTCTGATCCGGTTTCTGGAATGTCCGCTGCTGTTAAGGTCCTGGATGTTCTGTAGTTGATCCTCGCTGATGCCTGAGTTTCAGCATGTCCTTCTATCCATTTCAAATTCCTCTTGATCTCTCGGATTTCTGAATGTCCTCTATATCCGGTTTCTGAATGTCTTCTGTACCGGTTTCTTCGTAATGTCCTTTGATCCGGTTTCTGAAGCCCTCTGATTTCCGGTTTCTGACACTGCCCTCTGATCCGGTTTCTGAAGTCCCATTCTGATCCGGTTTTCTGAATCTCTTCTGATCCGTTTCTAAATGGTCCCCTCTATGTCCGGTTTCTGAATTCCTCGATCTGGGTTTCTGACTTCCGCCTGATTCTGTTTTCTGAATGTTCCTCTGATCCGGTTTCTGTATGTCTCTGACTCCGGTTCTGAATCCCTCCTGATCCGGTTCAGAATGTCCCTCTGAGCACCGGTTTCTGAATGTCCTCCTGAATCCTGTTCTTCTGATTCCTCTGATCCGGTTTCCGAAATGCCCTCTCGTCATCCGGTTTCTAATTGCTCATCGTTTTCTGATGCCTCGATCTGCGGTTTCTGAATGTCCTCTGATCTGGTTTCTGAATGGCCCTTGATCTCTGGTTTTCTGATGGCTCTGTCGTTGAATTCCTGATTCGTTCTGAATGTCCTACTGATGATGTCTTCGATATCCGGTTTCGGGAATGCCCTCGTGATCCGTTTCTGATGTCCTCTGATCCGGTTTCTGTTGCCATGATCCGTTTTTGATGCTCTCTGATCCGGTCTTTCTGAATTATGCGCCCTCTGATCTGTTCTGGAATGTCTCCCATGATCCGGTTTTCCTGAATCGCTCCTCTGATGTCCGTTTCTGAATACTCTGTTTTCTGATCGGTTTCCTCGGCCTATGATCCGTTTTCTGAATGTCCTCTGATCTTGTCTGATGGGCCTCGATCTGGGTTTCTGAATGTCCTCTGATCCCCGGTTTCTGTATGTCCTCTGAGCCTGTTTCTGAATCCCTGATACGGTTTCAGAATGTCCCTGATCGTTCGAATGCCCTGATCCGTTTCTGAATGATCCACTGATCCGTTTCTGATGCCCTCCGGATCCGGTTTTCTGATGTCTTTCTGACCGGTTTCTGAATGTCCTCTGATCTGTGTCTGAATGTCCTCCTGATTGGTTTCTGAATGGCCTCTTATCTGGTTTCTGAATGTCTTCTGTGCCGTTTCTGAATGTCCGCTGATGAATGTCCTCGATCCGGTTTTCGGATGCCTCTGATCCGTTTTCTGCATGTCCCACCCCCTTTATCCGGTTTTCTGAATGTCCTCTGATCCGTTTTCCTTATGGCCTCTGCTTCCGGTTTCTGAATGTCCCTCTGTCTTCAGGCTCCGCGGGAGACTTTGCACTCGCACGGCTTTCTAATGTCCCTAGAGACGAGGTCCTAACCGCAAGCATGCTAGCTCGTCTCATGGAAAACACTGCTGCCCACACCACTAGTGGAACATAATCTCCAAAAACTACTTCCGGCGGCCCCTTTTTACTTCCCTTGTCCCTGTCTACCTCCTGTCCCTCTGTTGTGTCCCTGGTCTAAAGAAGTCTCCCAGCTGATACCGGCCTTGGACTGACCAAAGCTGGAGAAAGAGTTATCAGCTGATGGATCTTACCGGCTACGGCTGTGATGCAGCTCCCAACCAAGATAGGATGGAGAGGATGTCTCACTCTGGAGATAACTAGAGAGATGTCTCACGTCTGGAGATAAACTAGGTGAGATTGTCTACTCGGGAGATAAACTGAGTGAGATTTCCTCACGTCTGGGCTAAAACTAGAGAGAGATGTCTCACTCTGGAATAAAACTAGTGAGATGTCTCAACTCTGGTGAAGTAAACTATGAGATGTCCACTCTGCGAATAAAACAGTGGAGATGTCTCTAGCTGGAGATAAAACTAGTGAGGGAATGTCTCACTCGGGATAAAACTAGTGAGAGTCTCACGTCTGGAGATAAAACGAGTGATTGGTCTCACTCTGGGTGATAAAACTAGTGAATCTTCACTCTGGAGCTAAAACAGAGACCTAAACACATTTAGCGTGGGAAACAGAATCTCGCAGCAATGTGCAGTACCACAAAAAGTTGCGTGTTTTTTTTTGAAAATGAAACCATTTAAAGCCACCTATTCTGGTCCAAACCTCAAATACAGTAGAACCGTGAAACGAGCATAATTTTGGCTCTTTAAGGTTAGGTAGGTGCCTGAGAGTTGAACGTTGAGCGCCACTAGTTCACCTCTACTATGCAACAGCAGGTTTGGATTATCACTATAAGCACTTCTTCATTGGTGGAATTTGTAAAGGGGTTTTTGACCACTATTCACCATTTTTATTTTTTTAATTTGTGGTCCAAAGTTCGGAGTTTAGATCAAAATGCATAATTATGTATTTGTTTGCCTAATATTTACAAGACTCATACAGGATTTTGAGATGATCACAGACACGTTTACGGTCAAAGTTTAGTCACAAAATACTCCACAGTCGTCCTCGCTCTGCCTCTGCAGCTGGCGCAAACTACAATGGTGACAACATGATGACAAAAGTGTTGCACAGAAAATCTTGCAGAGAGGAGAACGACCACATCGGTGAGCACAGCTCTCACGATCGCCTTAGATTAACAGTCACTGTCCCTGGAAAATAAGAAGAATAAAGAAAAGAAGAAAAGAAGACGGAAGCAGCAGTAGTACCGGTTTCCTTTTCATTAGTCAGAACCATGGATGTAATCTTAATGTTCTATCTCCATTCCCAGCGGCAAAATGGCCCATTACTCTCACGCAGCTCTTTTGATTTTAGGTCCAATAACATACCCTAACCTCTAAGTTTTAACAGATTGCTTGTTAGACTGATATACACAGTCTATGGCTGATATTTATAGGGAAAATATCTATTTTTCATGATCATTGGGAAACCAAGCAATGTTACAATCAGACATTCATCACAGCATAATCCAAAAGAAATAATCCATTATAGAGATGCAACTGTTT
>NW_022605582.1:837798-840751 GCF_008692095.1 Etheostoma spectabile | reverse complement strand
ATGTCCTCGGGACCCTTTCTAATGCCCTCGGATCCGTTGCTGAGGTCCGCTGATCCCGGTGGCGGCGGAAGCGCGGCGGAGCCGTGGCGAAGGGCCGCGGAGCCGGGGGCCGCAGGGGCCGCGGAGCGGGTGGCGGAAGGGCCGCGGGAGCGGTGGGCGGAATGCCCGCGGAAGCCGCCGGGTCGGGAGGCCGCGGGCCGGGGCGGAAGCCCGCGGGAGCCCGGGGTGGCAGAATGTCCTCGGGATCGTGGTTTCTGAATGTCCTCTGATCCCGGTTTCTCTGAAGTCCTCTGATCCGGTTTGCCTGAATTATGCCCCCGATCCGTCGGATGCCTTGCCGGCTTTCTGAATGTCTCTCTGATTCCGGTTTCTGAATCTCTGCTGTCTGTTTCGAATGTCCTCTGTCCGTTTGTGCGATTGTCTGAATGCCTCGATCTGGTTTCTGAATGTCTCTGATCCCGGTTTCTGGGGGAATGTCCTCTTAGCCTGTCGAATCCCTTACGTTTCGAATTCCTGTTTCGGAATGCCCTGACCGTTTCTGAATGATCCACTCGTGATGCCTCCGGATCGGTTTCTGATGTCCTCTGCCGTTCTGATCCTTTCTGGAATGTCCTCTATCGCGGTTTCTGAAATGCCTCTTTCTTTCTAACTCTCCGGTGAATGTCCAACATCTGCGAACGGCTTTTGCTCGATATGTCACTTAGAGACGAGGTAAGCTAACCGATATACAGCATGCTAGCTCGTCTCATGGAAAACACTGCTCCACAGCCACTAGTGGACCATAATCTCCAAAGAACTACTTCCGCGCCCCTGTTTTACTTCCTGTCCCTGTTCTACTCCTGTCTCTGTTGTGTCCCTGGTCTAGAAGAATCTCCCAGCTGATCCGGCCTTGGACTGACCAAAGCTGGAGAAAGAGTTATCACTGATGGATCTTACCCGAGCTACGGCTGTAGTCACTCCCAACAAAGAAGGATGGAAGGGATAGTCTCACTCTGGAGATAAAACTAGAGAGATGTCTCACTCTGGAGATAAACTAGTGAGATTTCTCACTCTGGAGATAAACTAGTGAGATTCCTCACTCTGGGATAAAACTAGAGAGATGTCTCACTCTGGAGATAAAACCTAGTGAGATGTCTCACCTCTGGAGATAAACTAGTGAGATGTCTCACTCTGAAGATAAAACTAGTGAGATGTCTCACTCTGGAGATAAAACTAGTGAGATGTCTCACTCTGGAGATAAAACTAGTGAGATGTCTCACTCTGGAGATAAAACTAGTGAGATGTCTCACTCTGGGGATAAAACTAGTGAGATGTCTCACTCTGGAGCTAAAACAGAGACCTAAACACACAGGGTGGAAACAGGATCTGCAGCAATGTGCAGTACAACAAAAATTTGATGTTTTTTGAAAATGAAACCATGTAAACCTATTCTGGTCCAACCTCAAAATACAGTTATGAACCTGAAAACGAGCAGAATTTGGGCTCTTTAAGGTTAGGGTAAGGTGCCTGGAAGTTGACGTTGAGCGCCACTTCACCTCTATATGCAACTACAGGTTTAATTATCAATATAAAACTTCTTCAGTGTAATTTTAAAGGGTTTTGACACCTATTTCACCATTTTATTTTTTTAATTTGTGGTCAAAAAGTGCTTGAGTTTAGATACAAAATGCATAAATTATGTATTATTTGACTAATAGTTAAGATCAGAGGATTTTGAGTGAATCACAGACCGGTTTACGTCAAAGTTTAGTCAAAAAATACTCCACAGGCAGTCCTCGCTCTTCCTCGTGCAGCTGGAGAAACTACAAATGGTGACAACAGGATGACAAAAGTGTTGCATCAGAAAATCTGCAGAGAGGAGACGAGCACACTCGGTGAGCAAGCTCTACGATCGCCTTAAGATTACAGTCACTGTCCATGGAAGAAGAAGAAGAAGAAGAAGAAGAAGAAGAAGAAGAAGAAGCAGCAGTAGTACATGTTTCCTTTTCATTAGTCAGAACCAGTGGATGTAATCTTAATATTTCTCCATTCCCAGTGGCAGAAATGGGCCAGTACTCACCAGCTCTTTTGATTTTAGTCCACATAACATACCCTTACCTCTAATGGTTATTAACAGGATAATTGTTAGACTGATATACACAGTCTATGGCTGATATTTATAGGAAAATAGTCTATTTTTCATGATTCATTGGGGAAAGCCAAGCAATGTAAAATCAGACATTCATCACCAGCATAAATCCAAAAGAAATAATCCATTATAGAGATGCAACTTTTAATCAATTACTTGTCAGCTATTGAATGAATCCCCAAGTATTTGGACACTGGACACGTATTTCTATGCGGCGGTCCCGTCTGGCTTGACATATTTGCTCGTGCATCGCGTAAAAACAAAATAGAGGAGACGTTGAAACTACCGCTGCAGTTGGTAGGCCTACATGGACACTACGCGCCCGGTATGAGCGAACAGAATGGATAACATGGGCGCCGAAACCGCTGCACTACGCGGCGCTTGCACCTGCTGTCTGGCTGTCAGAGTGCATTGTTGAATAGTCGACTATTCAGGGTCAATCCTATAAGATATAGGCATGAAAATGAATATAAATATATCCAAGACAAATGTGATTATCATGTCATGCAACTGCTGAATCAGAGTACTGGAAACTGTTTTGGTCCAATACAGGCACTGTACGGGTAATTCCATTTGCATGTTGAATGCATTGTGATGAATGCAAATGTGTTCATATGTATATAAACACATATACACATATATATACACATATGTGTGTACATATATAAACATATACATATGTACACATATATATGCATACATATATATATGTATATGTGTTTATATGTGTATACATATGCATATATGTGTATATATGCATATATATGTGTATATGTGTATATATGTATATGCATATATATGTGTATATATGTATATGTGTATATA
>NW_022605582.1:833255-837528 GCF_008692095.1 Etheostoma spectabile | reverse complement strand
ATATATGTGTATATATGTATATGCATATATGTGTATATATGTATATGTGTATATATATATCAACTAGTAAAGACTTGAGGAAAAAGAAAATCGGGTGAGATGACAACCCCACAAATCAGTTTTATAAAACATATCTTCCGTTACTGTGCGTATTATTCTTCATGTAAAACTATTCTTCACGTTGAATTGTTTGCCGACCCCTTACACACACACACACACACACACACACACACACACGCCCTGAACAACGGTGCCATCGATCCGTTCCACCCAGTGTTTTTTTCCCTGCGTTCGTTGGGAGTACTCCTCCTCCTGCAGGATGACATTGAACATGCGGCGAGTGGAGCACACGCGTGACACACGGGGGTTTAGCAACAAGTCAGTAAGAGAACGCGTCACAGAGCAGTGAAGGTTACGGCGGCGCCGTTACCGCCAAGGCTTCTTTAGCCTGTTACAAGGCCTAGGTATTCCTCCTCTGCCTCATTAGCGCTGATTTACGCCACAGCTAGGTGAAAGCAGGCAGGATGGACCTCCTATCTCCCACCTCCCACTTCCCCCCCCCCCCCACACACTGCCCTCTCTCTCCCCCTCACTCCCCCCCTCTCTCTCTCTCTCTCCTTCTCATTCTCCTGCCGCTCACAGACAATGGGGCCCTGGAGAATACCGGCTTGTGCTGAATTATTCAAATCAGCAGTGGCAGCAAGCCGGAGAGCAAAGGAGAGCGAGGTAGAGAGGGAGGAAGAGAGAGAGGGAGAAAGTGAGAGAATGCAGGATGATGGGAGAGGGATGTGAGGGAGGAGAGAAACAGACAGATAGAGAGAGAGAGAGAGAGAGAGAGAGAGAGAGAAAGAGAAAGGCTCTGTAGGAGTGGTGGATCTCGTTGTCTCTGCATGCAAATAGCCTCTCCTCCCCTCTCTATGAGTCACCCCCTGCCCTTCACCGCTTCATTAATACACATCTGTACCCCGGCCCTCCCCTCCACCTCCACCTCCACCTCCTCCTTTCTATGCTCTCTCCTAGCGAGGGGGGGGGGGGGGGGGGGGGGTGGAAGGGGAGGTAGGTAAAGGCGCTCGACAGCAGCAGCACGCTGTTGGCAGGAGGAAAATGTGCCGGTAATTAGCCAGCACAGGTACAGAAGGTGGGGGGAAAGAAACAGGAAGGAGAAAGGAAAAGAGGAGGAAGGAGTGAGGAGGGGGGGGCGGGCAAAGCTCTGAAAACAAGCCTCCTGCCAGGATAAACTCCCCAGAGGCGAGACCTGGACATGTCGGTGTGCAGTCTGGGAACAAAGGAAGGAGAGGAGAGCTGGGGAAAGAGATGGGAGGCTGAAGAGTGGGCCCGTGACAGCACCTGCAGAGATGGAGACTGTGATTGTGTGTGTGTGTGTGTGTGTGCGTGTGCACATGTGTGTGTGTGTGGGCGTGCATGTCAGCATTATTTTGTTACGTGTGATTGTGTATGCCTCTCTCTCTCTCTCTCTGAGTGCCTTCAGATGCACAGATACAAGATTCATCACCAGAGCGACTGCCTCAGACCGTAGGGTACAACAGCTATGTTTATTTGCCCTTATATTCAGAAAAAATCTTCTTCAAAATTACAAAAGAGATCATCCTGTCAAGACAGAATCCCTCCGATGCTGATTGGTTGTCTAAATCCACTTCCACACTCCGCCTCAGTCAGCCGGCACAGCGGCAGATAGTTAGACAAGAAGCCATCAGAGGCCGAGCTTTACCGCTACCTCATTAGCAGACCTACACGGAAGATTTGCCGATTTTCATTTTGTGTCAACATCATTTAATTTCCTTAAAGTGTGTAAAATCAGTTTGAAATCTTTATAAAATCTGTGTAAAATCTGCCTAAAATTCTGCACCCTCAGATTCCCTGCATGTGTTCCAGGTTCAAGCAGTGAAGTACGTCATTTATAATTCATAACAATAATAGTGAGAACATATTCTGCCCAGCAACACATGCTAAGCCACATAATAAAACATAAAGATCTCTGCCAAAGGCGTTAATATCCTTCCATTTATTTTACAGCAGCATGACTCAGCGCCGTTATTTATCACGACACGTCAGACAGTTTCAGCCTTGATAAAGGTGAGATTCCCCCAAAAAAGGCATGAAAAAGGCACTTCATCGGCCTGATGGCGTCGAAGGTTAATGAACTTAAGTCTAATGAAAAGACCCAGACCCGTCCTTGCTAATTAACTAAGAGCATCAGAATTTTAGCGCCAGTTTTTTTTTTGCACAGAGTTTCAAATATGCAGTGTCAGTGGAGACTAAGTGTGTGTGTGTGTGTGTGTGTGGGGGGGGGGGAGGAAGAGCTTGACCCCTGAGTCCTCTGCTGGCCTCATTAGCGAAGGACTTGGTTCATTAAATGATGTGAGCGAGCCGTGTGAGCGAAGCACAGATCGCACACAGAGAGGCCGTCCCTGGGTTTTTCTTCGGTTCATTTAGCGTCGTTGCAGAATAAAAACAAAAAAAGTGAAATGAGGTTTTTGTCTCAGACTCACCTGAGACAAAGACACATGTGACTGTCTCTGCAGGTCCAGGCAGAGACAGGTTCATAAATCTCCACAATGTGTTGAACTGTTAAAAGTGTCGTGTAAAACAGTAAAGATCTGTTGGTGCTACAATTATGAAAGTCTAAATTAAATGGGAATTATATTATAATAATACTGCAGCTGGTGGACCTCACTGGACCTTAATTTGGAAAAATATACATGGTGGTGAAAGGGGAGAGACAAATTCTTTTGTTTATCCCATTTGAATTGAGCCATGGATTATACATATGATGTTAGTCTATTTAAAAGATCATTTTTAATGCAAAGACGTCACGGGAGTTTGCCTATGTTCCCAAAGCCCTAGCTTTCCACAGCAATATGTTTCCACATTTCCAAGATTCTTTTCCCAAAATTACGCCCTATGTTCCCACTTTTCCGTAGAGCTGTGGGACCATAGGGCTGTGGGACCATAGGGCTGTGGGACCATTGGGCTGTGGGACCATTGGGCTGTGGGACCATTGGGCTGTGGGCCATTGTTCTGTGCGCTAGGGTGTGTGGGACATAAGGGCTGTGGGACCCAATGATGGGACCATTTTACCCTACCTCCCTCTCCCATAGAGGCCAGGACAGATGTCACCAAGAACATTTGATTTTTTGGACAAGGCAGAGATGTCGAAACCAGAGTAAAGGAACCATTGGGTTGTGGGACATGGTGTGGGACCATAGGTAGTGGGACCCATTGGGCGTGGGCCATTGGGTGGGACCCATGAGAGCGGGGACCGTGAGCTGTGGGCCCATAGAGCTTGGGGACCATTGGCTGTGGGACCATGGGTGTGGACCATTGGCTGTGGGACCATAGGACTGTGGGACATGAGAGCTTGTGGGACCACTGGCTGTGGGACCATTGGGCTGTTGACCATAGGACTGTGGGGACCATAGAGCTGTGGGCCATAGGCTGTGGACCATAGGCTGTTGGGACCTAGGGCTGTGGGACCATTGACTGTGGAGGCCATTAGCTGTGGGACATTGGGCTGTGGGGACATTGGGCTGTGGTTAGACTGTGACCATAGGACTGTGGGACCTAGCTTGGGGACCATATGTCTGTGGGGACCATTGGTGGTGGACCTTGGGCTGAGGGCAGGGGCTGATGGGACCATCTGGGGTGGACCACTGAGCTGTGGAGCCATAGAGGCTGTGGGACCATAGGAGCTGTGGTACCATAGAGGGAGCTTGTACCATAGAGCTGGTGGGACCATAGGAGCTGTGGGTACCATAGGGCTGTGGGACCATTGGGCTGTGGGACCATTGGGCTGTGGGACCATAGGGCTGAGGGACCGCAGAGATGTTTTCACAGTCTGATACTTTAACAGTTTGACAAAGAACTGAGACTTTCTTGACTTACAAAATGATCTTTTCAAAGTCATATTCTAACATCTTATGTGTAATCCATGGCTAAATTCAAAAGGGATCAAAAATAATTGGTCCTTCCCAATTCAGTATTGTTAATAGTTCTGTCCGAATTAAGGTCCCATGGCGGTCCACTGTCATAGCTTATGGCTCCAAGTCTCCAAGTCTACAAGTCTTCATTTCTGACTTGTGACATGGACATTGGTGTCTCTGTCATTCCCAACTCATCAAATACGGACGGTTGGTCAGTGGCTCTCAAAAATCACCCTCTATGGCGTTTTTCCACTGCTGGTAACAGCTCGACTCGTCTCTACTTGACTCGACTCGATGCATTCTGCGTCCGTTTTCCATTGCAGATTGAGTAA
>NW_022605582.1:833154-833245 GCF_008692095.1 Etheostoma spectabile | reverse complement strand
CGTGGCTGGTCACCATAGCTACGCGTGATGATGTACTTTTCTACGCGACTCACAACAGCACGTCGGCTACTCGCCACAGCCAGAAGAAATG
>NW_022605582.1:833033-833144 GCF_008692095.1 Etheostoma spectabile | reverse complement strand
TCAAAAGAAGCTGAAGGAAGCAACAAAAATCACCGCTGAAAAAAACAACAGGAGTTTGGGAATTCCGGCGGAGTTTGGGAATTCCGGCGGAGTTCAGACGTTGACATGACG
>NW_022605582.1:832568-833023 GCF_008692095.1 Etheostoma spectabile | reverse complement strand
GACACAAAAGGGTAAGTTAAGTTTCATGTGTTAGGGGCCCCGGTCAGTATTCACTATACGCTATATTAAGTACATGAACTTTAGCAACCACGATTACACACCAAAATATGTCTGCTGTGTACCGTTTGGGTTTCAGAGCATTCACGCTTTTGCAAAATGGCCGCCGCAGACCGTCTGGAGGGCGTTCGATGTCCGACCGGTGAGATCTCTGGTTCTGGTTCTGACCTGCTGTGCTTCGTAGAATCTTTATGAGTCATGGAGAGGCTTATGACAATGACTGGGATACATCTGGGCCAGCAGAGCCGGGGGGGGCACCGTCACAGGGTGCAGAGGAAGAAGACCGGGATGTACGTGTTTGTTCTGGACACACACTTCGCACTCTTGTTTGCTAAAAACGCAGTGATCCAACCAAACAGCCGTCTGCAGGTTTCCACGTCACCTTTTGGTGTCGCCTC
>NW_022605582.1:826013-832558 GCF_008692095.1 Etheostoma spectabile | reverse complement strand
GAACCTCGACTGAGGTAGTACTACAAAAAGTACCTGGCAGCAGGTCCCAGGGACTTTTTTTCGTAATGGAAAACCAAAAAAAGCGAAGAGTAGAGTCGAGGCGAGTCGAGTAGATCCCACGCAGTGGAAAACCCCCGTTGCTGTCTCTGTGGGATGTATGGGAAGGCAGGGCAACAGCTTTACATGCACATTAGCCAGACTTACAACTCGATAACAAAACTATTTTCTCTGTGAGACAAGAATGTAGAAAGTGGAAGCCTGACGAGGAAACAAAATGTCAGAAAATCTCAGCGTAATGGCGCAGAGCACTGCTCCGCTGTGTCTTTGCTATCGTTGATGTGTGGCGGCCTCCGATGACACTGCCGGGGATCGATTCAGCCCCATCCCCCCCCCCCCCCCCAAAGCGCCAGGCCCGTCCAGCCGTGCGGAGCCCCAGGAGAGACTGGCTGTACTTCAGCAGCCCTGGCTCACGTCCCCACACAGCGTCTGGACTGTCAGCCCAGTGCGTCTACTGGGAGCTGGGCTTGGCTCTGCTGGTTCCAGGGCTCAGATGGAGCGCTGATGGAGCCTTCTGCCCAGCAGCCCCATGAGGGCAGGCACAGAGGGTGAGGCAGACAGGTGTGTTTGTTATCCACTTGTTGTCCCTTGTCTCCCCCACCCGCCCCCCCTTTTACCTCCCTCCCTCTCCACAGAGGCCAGGACAGATGCCCAAGACATTGATTTTTTGGACAAGGCAGAGATGCGAAACCAGATAAAGGAAATAAAGGTGGACATAGGATGGAGGGAGAGAAAGGTGACTATGATGTGATCACAACACACTGTAAAAAAACATCTCCTCACTATCTGCTAGCTGCCTGTCCCCTAAACACTGTGAAAAGGAGGGAGGGGTAAACTGGAGGGAGGGGCGCACTAGCCTCCGTTTGAGATGTGACGTCACCCTGCATTGCCTAGAGCACCTTTAAAGATGCAAAAAATTACGAAAAAGTTTAAAAAAGGAAAATATCTATAAAAACATCAAGAACATTGGGGAGACAACATTAAAAAAACATTGAAAAAAACTACGAAAAATATGTCAGAAAAAGGTCATAAAACCATCGAAAGCCACAGGGACAAAATGACAAAAAATTCTCAAAAAGCGTGAAAAATGCGAGAAAACTTCACAATAGCCAATCAAAACTGCTGAAATCTTGCCTAGGGCATTGGATTGGTCGGGGCCAGCTCTGGATGTGATGGTATGAAAATTGATCTCATAAACTCCATTTAATAAAGAAAATCAAAATTAGTTAGTTATAGGGACAAAAATGACAAAATAAATCTAAAAAAACTACCAAAAAGCAAGAAAACTTCACAATAACCAACCGAAACTGCTGAAATCTTGCCTAGGGCATTGGATTGGTCAGGACCAGCTCTGGATGTAATGGTATGAAAATGGATCTCATAAACTCCATTAATAAAGAAAATCAATATTAATAATAATAATAATAATACATTTTATTTAAAGGCGCCATTCTTGTTAGCTATAGGGACAAAAATGACAATACAAATGTCAAGAAATGTCCAAAAAAAGCAAGAAAACTTCACAATAGCCAATCAAAACTGCTGAAATCTTGCCTAGGGCAGTGGATTGGTCAGGACCAGCTCTGGATGTGATGGTATGAAAATTGATCTCATAACTCTGTTCAATAAAGAAAATCAATATTAGTGCTCCTGTATGACGCAGTTTGTGTCAAAGGTTCCCGAGCCTGTGCATATGATTTCCTCTGATAACTTATACCTCAGCCTTAGGCAAGAAACACATTTCCAGGAAATCCATTCCCCCCCCCCCTTCCCTCCCCCCCAATGCCCCCTGTGTGGAGTAGTCCCTCCATAGCCATCAGAGCCTTTGGGAGATTAATATCGCACCATGCTCTTGGAACGCGTTCACACAGGTTGTCGAGGTTGACGAGTGAAGCGAAGTCAGGTCCTTTTGGCTCAGCGGGTTGCAGCGCTTTGAGTAATCAGGGTTTGGGGATTCTAATTAGAACAATTAAGACCTAATTACAATGTAAACAGATACCGCTGCCAACCCTAGACCCCCAGAGTGAGGCCTCTGCACCGTGGCCTCTAAGAACAAGTGTACTCTACAGACCTAACAGTCAAAATTAAACTGCTGTAAAGTTACAGAACTGCTCATTTGGGCAAATATTTTGGCTAATGTCCTATCAGAAGATCTATTCAAATACAAATATAATGACGATGATTGTGTAATGTTTTCAGTGTAGGGGAGAGCCGGGACGATTGAAACGCGGGACGAATGAAACATTCCAGTTTTCTCAGAGTGCGATGATGATAGACAGACTTCCTTAGGTCAACACATAGAGCGTGTTAACCTCCTCCTATCGGTCAAATATCTCCCTGTTATTTCCTTTTATCACGGAGTTACAGCCGATAAACGAGTTTTGATGGTCAAAAGTAAACTTCATTAGCGATCACATTTTTTTGATTTCTAATGAGTGTTTTTCATTTAAAGGTTTGACTCCATGCTTATTCAGTAACCACAGCCTGTTTTGCTTCTCATCTAAACAGGCACGAAATATGAAAGTCTGGGATAGTGGAGAACACTAACTGGTCTACTATATATATATATATATATATATACACAGCCGTGATGATCACTACCGTTAGCTCTCTATGGCAGATGGTAAGGAAATTATGAGGGTTAAACATCTCCAACATGTATTCTGCCTGCATATTATACTTCATGTATAATATACACTATACCTAAAAACTAAAACAAAACAACACTGGAAACTAACTAAAAATAAACTAAAATTAAATCCAAATGTCAAAATTAAAAGTAAAAGTAATTTAAGAAAGAAAAAAAAAAAACTACTATAACCGTGTAAGAAAAAAAACTAAATATATTAAACAAAAACGTAGTAGTAGTAGTAGTAGTGAAAAGTAGTGAAAAAATAGAATTTTTCAGCCTCAGGTTTGCCAACTTTTACATGCGGATGATTTCCCTCCCTCCATCTCTTCATCAGTCTCATAATTCATCATTGCCTCGTCCTTTTTTGGCAGCAAATCCAAAAAATCTGTGTGTTCGGCAGTGGGCTTCAGACAGTTTTTAGTCCCTTATGTCCACATTATTTCCTAATAACTCATTTTATGGAACATGCGGCATGTTTAACCCTTGTTGTGTTGTCTTCAGGTCAAATTCGACCCGTTTTTCAAAATATCGACATCAGAAATAATGGTTTCTAAAATGACCCATGTAACCCAAAAATAACAACAAACATAGGATCTCTGCTTTGATTGACTTTTGTAAAAAGAAATAGCTTTTGAAAAAGAAAAATGTTTTAAAAGCCAGACTGAACGTTGACGTACACCCTTCTGTAATCATGCTTTGTTAGTGGTGTTGTAGTGAAAAGAAGTGTTAAATATCAAGAAAAGAGCAAATAACACTGGAAAAAACAAGACAAAAGTGTCGATAGAAGAGACAAAAACATCAGAAAAGGTGTTGATTTTCAGGACGACAGGTACACGGTTGAATGGAAGACAACACAAGGGTTAAAGTAACGTAACGAAACATTTAAATCTTAAAAAAATGTCATTTTACCATTTAACCGATGTTACATTTGCTCTTCTAAATCTCTATACAATGCTGGTCTTCCCCGGGAAGACGCCAGGAGATTTGTTGGACGTTTGATTGCGTGTTAGGGGGGGACTGTACTGCCAGTTCTGAGTCCAGCAGCGGGGGTCCTGGCGGCCCCCCCAGCCCACCCCCCCAGGCCCACATGAGCACCCTAATTGTCACGCCACTTCCCATTACACGTATCATTTCTCATGCCACGCTCCCATGCCCATGTGCCCGGCCAGCTGCTGGGAAGACGCCGGACAGGGAGAGGACAGGAGGACGGCGGCTTCGTGTCACCCGAACTTCGGTGTTCAATGAACAATAATCAGTTTTGGGTAAAGTTATTCAAGCCATGCAAAAATAATGACTCTGTGCATATTATAAAGATGAAGCGTGGAACCTAAATCATGGTTGTGTAGCGTCTAACTAGCGTTATTAACTCTGGTGAAAGGGGGTTATCCTCTCATGTTGTCCTCATGTTGTCCTCATGTTGTCCTCATGTTGTCCTCATGTTGCCCTCATGTTGCCCTCGATGTTGCCCTATGTTCCCTTCCCATGTTGCCCTGATGTTGTGTTCCTCATGGGTTCTCCTCATTGTGCCCGCTGTTTCTCCTCATGTTGTTCCTCATGTTGCCCCTCATTTTGCCCTCATTTGGCTTCATGTTGTCGTCATGTTGCCCTCATGTTCATCCTCTGTTGCCTCTTGTTTGCCTCTGTTGCCTCATTTTTGTCCCATGTGTGTTCCTCATGTTATGCCCTCATGTTTTGTCCTCATGTTGCCCTCCTGTTTTCGCTCATGTTGTCCTCATGTTGCCACTCATGTTTGCCCCTCATTGATTGTCCCCTGTTGTCCTATGTGTCTGCTCATGTTGCCCTCATGTTGTCCTACAATGTTGCCCGCATGTTGTCCTCATGTGTCCTCAACTGTTGTCTCATGTGTATCCTCATGTTGTCTTCAGGTTGCCCTCATGTTGTCCTCATGTTTGTCCTCATATTGCCCTCATGTTGTCCTCTGGTGTGCCTCAGTTGCCCTCAGGTGTCCTCATGTCGTCCCATGTCGTCCTTATGTCGTCCTCATGTGGCCCTAGGCTCTGTGCCCTCATGTTGCCCTCATGGTCCCTCATGTCGTCTCATGTTTTCCGCATGTTGCCTTATGTTGCCCTCATGTCTCCCATGTCGTCTATTTGTCCTCATGTTGCCATGTGTCCTTATGTCGTCCTCATGGTTCCCTTATGTGCCCTCAGTGCCCTCAGTGTTGCCTCATGTGCCTCATGTCTGTCCTCATTTGCCTCATGTGTGCCTTACTTGCCCATTGTCGTCCTCATGTCGTCCTCAGTTGTTCCTCATGTTGTCTTCATGTTGTCCTCTATGTTGTCCTCATTTTGTCCTCATGTTGTGCCTCATGTTGTCCTCATGTTGTCCTCATGTTGCCCTCATGTTGTCCTCATGTTGCCCTTATGATGCCCTCATGTTGCCCTCGTGTTGCCCTCATGTTGTCCTCATGTTCTCCTCATGTTCTCTTCATGTTCTCTTCATGTTGCCCTCATGTTGTCCTCATGTTGTCCTCATGTTGTCCTATATCAATGTTCTTTATAATTCCCCAAAATAACATGATTGATTCCAACGCTCTTTGCCAAGTACACATCTCTACTTTCATTAATTTTGGGTCTTATTCAATTTTATAGCATTGGAAGAAACAAATGGAAGTGTTTTTGAAATAGTATTGAGTAAAAGTTGACATATTCCAGTCTGTGATTATCATCAACATCCATTCCTTTAATTTTAGTCTCAATAATTCCTAATTTCTGCTTTTCTAACTCAAACATTAGGTATAATTTCCTATGAACCTCATATTGTCCTCGGGTCAAATTTGACCTGTTTTCAGTTTTTTCGAAATAAGCGCTGAAAATGTCAACATTAGAAATATCAAATAACTTTGGAAAAAAAACATCAAAAAAGCACCCACAACATTGAAAAAGTGACAAAAATGTCAGGAAAAGCAATAATAATGTTTCATAGATAAATGAGGTTTATTGACCATAAACTCCCAAAATAACTGTAAAACTAATGTTAATAAGTTAGCGTTACGTAGTGTTGAAAACGTCAAAAAAGGGACAAAAACGTAATAAAAAGTTACAAAAAAATTGATAAACAGCGTCAACAACAGTGTTGATTTTCAATTTTGACAGGAAGACAACACAAGGGTTAAAACATCACACACACACACACACGAGTTGTTCCTTTAAGAGGTGCTAAACATAACACGGGGTCCGCGAGATCAAAAACCACAGAAGAAGAAGAATAAGACAGGATGTCCAATGATTTCTGTTTCCAATCCAATTAATCGAATAATAAACTTATCAGTGTTTAGCCCATGTGTGTGTGTGTGTGTGTGTGTGTGTGTGTGTGTCAGTCTCTCCATTTAGTGCATGTATAGGACCTGTGCATGTGTGTGTGTAGTTCAGGCCTGTGTGTAGTCTGTAATAACAACAGAGTGTAAATTGTAATTTTCCCCATAGGAGGCATTATTATTATTATTATCACTTCCGGGACATGACCTCCGACCCCCGGCGTGACCCCCCCGTGGTTTAGGACCCAAACAAGCAGCGTGACCTCCTCGCTACAGGGATCTTACCCAGCTACAGTCAGCGTGGGGCATACAGTCATAAATACGTGGAACGCATACACACTACAGTGCATTACATTTCGGAGCTATGGGTACGAACGGTTCCTGAGAACAGCCTGATGCAAGCGATGGTTCATGTAACCATGGTGAGAACATGAGGAATCCATTACAACAGCTGTGGTTCTGTCTCATTACCTTGGCAAATGTAGTCCAGGACTCCGAAGGACTCCGATCCTTTGGAGCGCATTTGCTCCCTCATGATAGTATCCCCCCCCCGCCCCCCCACTCTGTGCGCTCCTTAAA
>NW_022605582.1:821071-826003 GCF_008692095.1 Etheostoma spectabile | reverse complement strand
TGACATTTTCGACATCTATAGCATTTTGAGACATTAGCTGTGTTTGACAGCGTTCCCTATCACAGATACAGTGCTCTAAATGGTGCGTTGGCCCTTTTGTTGTTGTGTTTCATTCCCTATATAATCCACTATAAAATACCCACCATGCACAGCTAATTTCACTGTACATGCGATGTAGCCTACATTTTACCCCCGTATACCCACAATGCAACGCGGCCATGTTTTCCCACAGGAGAAGAAGCAGAAACTGAAAAGAAAAAATGGAACGAGCTTTCGTTTCTAGACAAAAACATTTATATAAACGCAACTTTTTACTGTTTTCCTGTTCTCTGCACGACTAAAACTACCTTTGAACGTACGCACGTTCCACCAAAACAAGCCCCTTCCAGAGGCTATTTTGCAGAGACACCGTGGCTGCATGTATTGGATTAAAATGAATTACTGTACCTTTAAATTACATAACGCTGTTCCATATTACACGTTACTCCCCAACAGTACGTGAACACCTTCATCACTGGGGGACCAAAAGTGGGGAGTGAGAAAGAATAATGAATAATATCTCCATTTCTTTCCACTTCCAGGAGCTATTTTAGTATTATTAATTAAAGCTACAGAGGGATATTTAACCTCAGCAAACACCCAGCATCCTAAATCATTCTCTCATTGTGTGCGTGTGTGCGCGCGTGTGTGTGTGTGTGTGTGTGTGTGTGTGTGTATCTGCTGGGGTTTAATGCGCATGGTTAACTAACTGCTGTCTGGACGCTGGGATTGAGACAGATCTGTGATGGGAAAACTACAGTCAGCTGCTGCAGTTGCAATTATTACAACGACCGTTTAATTCCCGACTTGTTCATTAGCGCTGAATGAAAAACATTATGAGTCCGTCATAACGAGGATGAACTGGCCTTCTGTGGCTCTGGTGCAGAGAGAGTGGCGGAGCATCATCGCCGGTCATTCGTCACGGAGACGCTCGTTTATGACTTAAAAATGATCTCCAGTAACAGTTAAACAGTTGCTAGAGGAGGATGTTAAAAAGCATCGATCGGGGGTGTTGATCAGCAGCTAACGAGGGCGGGCTGAAGGTCAGAGAAGGTCAGAGAAGAGAGCGTGGGACCGAGAGGTTGTCGGGTAAAATCTGGGTGGACAAAGTCATAATAATGATAATAATACTTTTTATTTGTAATGCGCTTTAGATTTACGAAAAACCTCAAAGTGCTACAGGTAAGATCATAAGCTCAAGATAAGATCATAAGCTTAAAAAGCAGAAAGAAGAAGAAGTGTAAATGTGTGTATGCATGCATCTGTGTCTATGGTGGGTAAATTAGTGAAGCATAAGATTTTGTATTTACTAAAGGACGAAGTATAGGGGGTCGGACCTGAGAAGTTGTTTATGAACTTCTCCTTTTTGAACATGGGGAATTTTTAGTTTGAATGACTTTCAATTTTGTCAGATTGTGCTGAGAAGTACTATACATGACCTTATTAATCTGTAATTTTAATTATATATATGTATGCATGAATGTACGTATACTGAATATAGTTTTTATTTTAGTGTTTTACATGTTCAAATAAAGTCTTAAAGTAAAAAGAAAAAGCCAAAACTTTGAAAAAAGGGCCTAATATGTTAAAAAAAAGAGACAAAGACGCCATAAAAAGTGTTGATTTTTACCTGGCAGGATGATGCATGGTGGAAGGGAAGACAACACAAGGATTAAGGTACAGTAACGATGAACGGCACCGGGCCCTCCCTGCAGCTGGACCCAGAGCCGGACGTACCATTAGGCAAAGGTCGGCAATTGCCTTGGGCCCCGAGCTACCGAGGGCTCCGTAAAACGCCTCATAAACTCATGGTTACGATTTGTTGTCTTACTTTTCACCAATTAATTATATCTCTAAAACACTGATACGCTAAAGTGCTATCCGATTGTTTAATTCATGATGAGAAACTCCCCCCCCCAGTCCCCACTACATTGGATTATTCCATTATCCTGCTGCAAAGAAACAGCTCAGCAGGCTGTAAGCCGGAGGCTACAGACGGTGGAAAATGAAGAGAAGCTACCGAAGTGGTTCTGAAAAAAGAAAGAAGAAGAAGCGGGAAGAAAGCAGAACGTTTTTAGCAAAACTTCCAAAGGTATCAACCTTTTTCACGACGGCTACTGACGACACGAACATTAACGTTACTAAAGAGCAGCAAGAAGCCGGGGCTTGCGCTAGCGATGCTAACATGATGAAGAGGAGCTACCCACCGGCAGGGTTAGCCCAGGTTAATCTAGCGATGCTAACACTGATGAAGAGTAGTGTTAGCCCAGGTTGCTCTAGCGATGCTAACACTGATGAAGAGTAGTGTTAGCCCAGGTTAATCTAGCGATGCTAACACTGATGAAGAGTAGTGTTAGCCCAGGTTAATCTAGCGATGCTAACACTGATGAAGAGTAGTGTCAGCCCAGGTTAATCTAGCGATGCTAACACTGATGAAGAGTAGTGTCAGCCCAGGTTAATCTAGCGATGCTAACACTGATGAGAGAGTTTAGCCCGGTTTTCTAGCGGATGCTAACACTGGTGAAGTAGTGTTGCCACCAGGTTGCTCATTATGCTAACACTGATGAAGAGTAGTTCAGCCCAGGTTAATCTATGCGATGCTAACCTGTGAAGATGGTTACGCAGTTGTCTAGCGAATGCACACTGAGACGAGACTACCCACCGCATGTTAGCCCAGGTTGTTCTAGCGATGCTAACACTGATTAAGAGTGTGTTGCCCCATGTTATCTAGCTATGCTAACACTGAGAAGAGTATTGTTAGCCCAGGTTGTCTAACGCGATGCTAACACTGATGAGAGTAGTGTTAGCCCAGTTTAATCTACGATGCTAACACTGATGAAGATACGTGTTAGCCCAGGTTAATCTCAGCGATGCTAACACTGATGAAGAGAAGTATGTTAGCCAGGTACTAGCATGTCTATCTATGCTACACTGATAGAGTCAGTGTTAGCCAGTTTCGCTAGCGATGCTAACACTGATGAAGAGTGTGTTAGCCCAGTTTAATGCTAGCGATGCTAACACTGATGAAGAGTAAGTGTTTAGCCCAGGTTAATCTAGCGATGCTAACACTGTGAAGATTATGTAGCCCAGTTCATCAGCGAGCTTAACAGCTGTGTAAGAGTGAGGTGTGACCCAGGTTAAGCCTAGCGATGCTAACACTGATGAAGAGTAAGTGTTTAGCCCAGGTTGCTCTACGCGATGCTAACACTGATGAAGAGGAGCTTCATCAGTGGGGGGGGGGGGGCATGCCTTGTTTTGCTTAGCCCATCAAAACGAAATCCGCCCCTGGCTGGACCTAAACTTTTATCCCTCTGAATAATCATCAATGAATCGTGATTCAGAGAACAAATTGTGGTCGTAGAAGCCGTTTTGCGAGCAGCGGAGAGATTGTGGAGCAGGAGAGAGTTGAAAAGAACGAGAGAAGCCATCGCCCTGTGTGCAGAGCCCTTTTTTCCACTATTTTCCTCGGCTGCTTCCTCTTTTACGGCCTGACCTTTCCCGTAATTGGCTGCCGGTTTTTACACTGAGATGCCTGTTGGTCTCACCCCCGCCCCCCCGCCCCCACCCCCCACTCGCTAACCACCCCCACCCCCACCCCCCTCCAGCTAAAGTGTCTCCCTCTGACCCATAAAGTGGAAGTGCTTTAACCTTTCCTGAGTGCTCACTTTATAGCGCTCTCTTTACTCTTTTATTATGCAGATGAGATGGATTTTCAAATTTCAACAAGTGACTCGTTATCGCTCAGTTTTTATTTTTTTTTTTATTTTTTATTATTACCAAATGTGTAATAAGGTAAATGCTTGACGGGAGCATGTACAACATGTTTTTATTTTCTTTCTTTTTTAAATATATGCTCTATCTATTTTCTTAATGACTCATATTTTAGCACTTTGTGGCTATGGGCCTTATTTTTATGATTGAAGCGCACGGCGCAGGTGCGTTCAGGGTGTGTCCAAATCCAGCAATACGCCAATTCCCCTTATGAGGTCATAAGGGGCAAAGTTACCTCACCTTTCTCTGCTTTGCCCACCCAGAGAATTTGGTCCACCCCCCAAGAAAGAGACATGATGGCTTTCAAACGAGCACAGCGGCAGTTGGTCTATATAAAGAGACTTCAGATACAGTATTAGGGACCACTAAGGTCTATATAAAGAGACTTCAGATACAGATTAGGGACCACTAGGTCTATATAAAAGAACTTTCAGATACATGTAGGGGACCACTAATGGTCTATATAACAGAGACTTCAGATACCGTATAGGGGACCACTAAGGTTCTATATAAAAATACTTCAGATAATATTAGGTGACCACTAAGGTCTATATAGAGACTTCAGATACATATTAGGGACCACTAAGGTCTATATAAAAGAGACTTCAATACAGTATTGGGACCACTAAGTCTATATAAGGACTTCAGATACCGTATTAGGGACCAACTAAGGTATTATAAAAGGACTTCAGATACATTATTAGGGGACCACTACTGATCCTAGATAAAGAGATCTTCAGATACAGTTTAGGGACCACTAAGGTCTATTTAGAGACTTCAGATACAGTATTTAGGACCCTAAGGTCTATATAAAAAGACTTCAGATACGAGTTCGGGACCCTAAGGTCTAAAGAGACTCAGATACGTACTAGGGCCACTAAGTTATATACAAAACGACGACTTCAGAGTCTAGTTATAGGACCACAAGGTTATATAAAGAGACAGTCATATACATATAGGGACCACTACGGTCTATATAAAAGAGACTTTCATATACAGTTTAGGACGCCTACGGTCTATAAAAAGAGACTTCAGAGACTTTTGTCTCTAAAGAGGCCATAATAAAAATGTAATAAAAAGACAGTTAAGCTCTCTAAACAGAAAATCACAAACACACTGTAT
>NW_022605582.1:820068-821046 GCF_008692095.1 Etheostoma spectabile | reverse complement strand
AAGAGACTTCATATACAGTATTAGGGACCACTAAGGTCTATATAAAAGAGACTTCAGAGACTTTTGTCTCTAAAAGGCGCTATAATAAAAATGTAATAAAAAGACAGTTAAGCTCTCTAAAACAGAAAATAACACGACTGTATACGTCTTTCTAAGTCTTCTTGTAATTTTGTTTGCTTGCAAGTTTTTGTTCTAGGTTTAATTTTTATTTCCATTGCTATTTTATTCTCTTTGTTGCTTGTTCATTTTACAAGTAGTCTGTCTTGTTTTGAACAATTTGTTCTCTTGTGAAGCACTTTGGGACTATGTCTTTAAAAGGTGCTTCATTAAAAACAGTTAATCGGTAGTACAGTTAATCTCATTAAAACAGAAAATAACGTGACTGTATTTACGAGGGCATGCTGCGTCGCAGTGACTGGATTTTTGCAGACATTGCCAAGACATATTAACATATAACTCCTCGTTACAGTCAGTCATCCCTAATTTCCCTAAATCAGCAGCATGTAACATTCCTCACAGAAACAGACGCTTTAACCAATCTTAATCACAAATGATCGCCCGGTGTGATTATTTCATCCGGTTATCTAGAAAAGCCGTTACGTGTGCATTAATCGAGCGTCTATTAGGCTAAACAAGGTTCGTAATATATCTGTGAGCGTGTGTGTGTGTGTGTGTGTTTGTGTGTGTGTGTGCTCGGGGTGTAATACACTTGATGTATTGATATGTTTATTTCAATTTATTTCAAGACCTCATCCCGCGACTCTGACCCCGAAATCAATACCTTCATTTATGGTCCACCACCTTCAATCAATTGTGCCTCCGTCTCCCCTCCACGATGGACGGCCTCTGACTGGACACATGTAAGCAGAGCGCCACACTTCTTTTTTTGGGGGGGGTTTTCTTCTGCTGGTCCTCGTCCTACAGCCAGTGTTGCCAGATCTTGCGAGACAAATACGCAACCAGGCCTGTGAAAACAAG
>NW_022605582.1:819693-819815 GCF_008692095.1 Etheostoma spectabile | reverse complement strand
TGTTCCCCACGACGGGTTGAATCCATTCTTTTCCTCCTTTCTCTTTCTCCCAGTCTTTTATCCGGGGCATTTATTCCTCCAAAAACTCTCCTACAGTCCACTCACCATTAGTCGCTACTCGC
>NW_022605582.1:810838-819668 GCF_008692095.1 Etheostoma spectabile | reverse complement strand
GTCCTCTTACAAATATTGGTTAGTCCGGGTTGGTTTTTTGTGGGTCTTGTTCACACTAAAGTGTAGTTGCTTATATGCGGCTTGTTACACAGCTTGTCCGGCAGGCTCGCTCGATCACGCCCCCTATTCCCCCGTACAACACTACTAGACCACAGCGTTATTTCCCACCCACCACTTCTGCTTCTTAATGGCGTGACCCAGATGGAACGACGTACAACAACCAATCAGAGGCAAGCAAGGGCAGTCTGTGTTTTTCTGGTTAGGGAGAACGCGAGTGAGCGACTATGGGTGATGGCCACTGTAGAAGAGTTTTTGGAGGAATAAGTGCCCCGAGAAAAACTGGGAGAAGAGACAAGGAGGAAAAGAATGGATTCAACCACGGCGTGGGGAACACTCATAATCCACATGAAAATAAAAAGTGATTCAATATCATCAGTTTCTAATGTAACAATGGTTTAAAAGGTTTTAACTTACTCCCTGTGGTCTTGGTCCTGAAGCGCAGGGGGGACAATAAAACTAAACTCTAGCCTACGCGTTGGACGGCTTCACACATCTCTACATGGATTGTAACACAGTTTTTATATTTATTTTTTCTCTTCCAGGACTCTAGGGGGGGCTACTTAGAAAAAGTCGCTTAGTTTGGGCGTTGTTTCAGCACGGCCTGGTTGCTATTGTCCTCGCATGATCGCAACACTGGCGTTAGGAGGACCAGCTAAGAAGAAACCACCCCCCCCAAAAAAGAGAGTGGGTGGCTCTGCTTACATGTGTCCCCAGTCATAGGGTCCGCCATCGTGAAGGAGGGAGACTGAGGCACAAATGATTGAGGTGTTGGACCATGGAATAGGTATGGGTTTCGGGTCAGAGTGTCGCGGATGAGGTCTGAATACATTGAAATAAACCTATCAAACATCAAGTGTTTAAACCCCGGCACACACACAGATCACAACACAAACACCCAACACACACGTCACAAAAAATATATTCCGAATTGTTTAGCTCAATAGACGCTCGATTAATGCACAAGTAACGGCTTTCTAATAACCTGATGAAATCATCACCGGCGATCTTGTGGTATTAAGATTGTTTAAGATCGCTGTTTCTGGTGAGGAATGTACATGCTTGGATTAGGGATTAGGGATGCCGACTGTAACGAGGAGTGTATAATGTTATATGTTTGGCAATGTCTGAAAAATCAAATCATCCTGCGAGCGCCGCATGCCCTCGTACATACAGTCACGTAATTTTTGTTTTTAAGATATTAATCTTGGACTACCGATTTAACTGTTTATGAAGAGGAGCCTTTATAAAGACATAGTTCCCAAAGTGCTTCACAAGAGAACAAATGTTCATAACAACGACAGGGAGTATTATTGTAAAATGAACAGCAACAAAGAGAAATACAATAGCAACTGGAGATAAAACCCTTAAAAAAACCTAGAACAAAAACGACTTGCAAGCCAAAACAATTACAACGAGACTAGAAGACGTATACAGTCGTGTTATTTGTCTGGTTTGAGAGGCTTAACTGTCTTTTGATTACATTTTTATTATGAGCCTTTTAGAGACAAAAGTCTCTGAAGGTCTTTTTATATGACCTTAGGTCCCTAAATCTGTAATCGAAGTCACTTATATAGCTTGGGGCCCTAATACGCCTATCTGAAGATCGTCTTTTATAAGACCTTAGTGGCCCCGATACTGTATCTGAGAGTCTACTTTATAATAGCCTTAGTGGTCCCTAATACGTGTATCTGAAGTCTTTTCGAACTTAGTGGTCCCTAATAACTGTATCTGAAATCTCTTTTATATAGACCATATGCGTCTCCCTAAGACTGTAAGTCTTTGATAGTCCTAGTTCTCCAGTATCTAATCTTATAGACCTTAGTGTCCAAATATGTACTGAAGTTTTTTATATAGACCTTGTGGTCCCTCTAATACTGTATCTGAGCTCTGTTATATGCCCTTAGTGGTCCCCAACCTGTATCTGAATCTCTTTATATAACCTATGGTCCCGAAACTGATCTGAAGTCCTAGACCGTGTATATATCAAGAGCACTGTAATGATTAGGTCCCCTACATACTGCTTTAATACTTCGAGTCTCTTATATGACCTAGGGCCCTAATACTTGATCGAAGTATCTTATATAGGACCTTAGTGGTCCCACTAACTGCTTATCTGAGAGTCCCTCTTTTATATAGACCTTATTGGTCCCTCAAACTGTATTGAGTCTCTTTAATAGACCTTGGCCATAATACTGTTCTCGAAGTCTCGTTATATAGACCACTGCCGCTGTCTCGTTGAAACCAATCATGATCTCTTTCCTTGGGGGGGACCAAATTCTCTGGGTGGGCAAACGAGAAAGGTGAGGTAACTCTTGCACCTTATGGACCTCAGAAGGGGAATTGGCGTATCGGGTTTGGCACACACCCTGAACGCACCGCGCCGGGGTGCGTCAATCATAAAAATAACGGCCCATAGACCAAAAGTGCTAAAATAATGAGTCATCTACGAAATGAATAGGCTATATTTACAATCAAAGCCACTAGAAAACAACTGTTGGCATTTGCTCCCCGTCCTAAGCATTTACCTTATACACATTGGTAGATAATAAAAAATAAAAACAATAAAAAATAAACTGAGCGATCTACGAGCTACACTGTTGAATATTTGAAAGATCCCCCCCCAGTCCATCTGCATAAAACAAGCTAAGAGGAGTCGGATAGTAAAGTGCCACTCAGGAAAAGGTAAAGCACTTCCCTTTATGAAGGCTCAGAGGGTAGGGCCACACTGTAAGGCACGAGGGGGGGGGGTGGGGGTCGAGGTGGGTGGGTGGGGAGGGGAGGGTGGGTTGTACAGTACGAGTCTCTGCAGTGTCAAAACCCGCACCAAATTAGGCCGGGAAAGGGTACAGGCCGTAAAGAGAAACTCAGTCCGAGTAGAATAGTGGAAAAAAAGGGCTCGGCCACAGGCCCCGCTGGCGTCTCTCGTTCTTTTCAACTCTCTCCTGCCGTCCACATCGTCTTCGTCCCGCTGCTCGCACACACGTGCTCTCCTCCCCACGATGTTCTTACCCGAATTCATCGATTTGTATTATCAGAGGGAACAAAGGTTAGGGTCCGAGCCAGGGCGGAGTTATCGTCGTTGAGGCCTAAGGCAAACAGGCAGGCAGCCCCCCCACCGCAGCTCCCCATGATGAGCTTCCTCTCATCATGTTGCTCGCTAGAGCAACCTGGGCTACACTACTCTTCATCAGTGTTAGCATCGGCTAGATGCACCTGGGCTGACACACTCTTCATCAGGTTAGCATCTCTATATTAACCTGGGCGAACACTCCGACTTCATCAGTGTTAGCATCGCTCGATTAACCTTGGCTAACCTACCTTCTCAGTGTTGCATCGCTAGATTAACCTGGTCTAACACTACTCTCATAGTGTTAGCATCCGCTAATATTAAACGGGTAACACTACTCGTCATCAGGGTTAGCATCGCTAGACAACCTGGGCTACACGACTCTCCCATCATGTATCATGCTAGATTAACCTGGGCTAACACTACTCTTCATCAGTGTAGCATCGATAGAATTAAACCTGTGCAACACTACTCTTCCTCATGTTTACAATCGGCTAAAACAACCTGGCGCTAACCTCTACTCTTCATCATGTTTAGCAATCGGCCTAGATTAACCTGTGCTAACACTACTCTTCCTCAGTTTTAGCATCGCTAGAACAACCTGGGCTAAAACCCCTTGCCTGTGGTAGCTCCCTCTTCAGCAGGTTAGACATGCTAGATTAACCTGGGCGTAACACTACTCTTCATTCCTTGGTACATCGCTAGATTAACCTGGGCTGACACTACTCTTCATCATGTTAGCAATCACTAGAGCAACCTGGCAACCTACGCTTCCTCAGTGTTACATCCTAATAACAACCTTTGCTCTACACTACTCTTCATCATTGTTAGCATCGGCAAGAGGAACCTGGCTGACACTACTCTTCATCAGGGTTAGCATCGCTCGATTAACCTGGCTGACACTAAACCTTCGCAGTGTAGCATCGCTAGATTAACCTGGGCTAACACTACTCTTCTCAGTGTTTAGCATCGCTAGATTAACCTGGAGCTAACCACTCTTCATCAGTGTTTAGCATCGCTAGATTAACCTGGGCTTGAACACTACTCTTCATCGATGGTAGCATCGCTAGATTAACCTTGGCTGACACTACCCGTCATCAGTGTAGCATCGGGCTAGATTAACCTGGGCTACACTACTCTTTATCAGTGTTAGCATCGCTAGAGCAACCTGGGCTAACACTACCTTCATCAGTGTAGGCATCGGGGCTAGATTAACCTGGTCTAACCCCTGCCGGTGTGGTGCTCTCTTCATCATGTTAGCATCAGCTAGGCGCAGCCCGCTTCTTGCTGCTCTTGAGTACGTTAATGTCGTGTCGTCAGTAGCCGTCTGAAAAGGTTGAATACCTTTGGAATTTTTGCTAAAAACGTTCTTTCTGCTTTCTTCCACCCGCTTCTTCTTCTTTCTTTTTTCAGAACCACTTCGGTAGCTTCTCTTCATTTTCCACCGTCTGTAGCCTCCGCTTACAGCCTGCTGAGCTGGTTTCTTTGGCAGCAGGATAATTGAATAATAATCCAATGTAGTGGGGACTGGGGGGGGGATTGCGCATCATTATTAAACAATCGTAGCACTTTAAGCTATCATAGTTTTAGAGATTAAGTAATTGGTGAAAAGTAATACAACAAAACCGTAACCATGAGTTTTATGGAGTCGTTTTACGAGCCCTCGGAGCCGGGGCCGCACGGTCAATTGCCGGACCTTTGGCCTAATGGTAGTCCGGCTCTGTCCAGCTGCAGGGAGCCCGGTGCCGTTCATCGTTATGTACCTTAAATCCTTGTTTCTTTGCCCTTCCCCCATGCCTCATCCTGCCGGTAAAAATCAACACTTTTTTATGGCATCTTTGTCTCTTTTTTTAACATATTAGGCCCTTTTTTTCAAAGTTTTGGCTGTTTTCTTTTTACTTTAAGACTTTATTGAACATGTCAACACTAAAATAAACTATATTCATATACGTACATTCCTGCAGACATATATATAATTAAAATTACAGATTAATAAGGTCATGTATATACTTCTCAGCACAATCTGACAACTTTGAAAGTCATCAAACTAAAAATTCCCCTATGTTTAAAAGGAGAAGTTCATAACAACTTCTCAAGGTCCGACCCCCCCTATACTTCTCTTTAGTAAATACAAATCTTATGCTTCACTAAATTTACCCACCAGACCACAATTCATGCATACACACATTTAACACTTCTTCTTCTTTCTCTGCTTTTTAAGCTTATGATGCTTATCATTTGAATCTAATATCTTACTGAGCACTTTGAGGTTTTTTCGTAAATCTAAACGCATTACATCAAAGTATTATTATCATTATTTGACTTTGTCCACCCATTGTTACCCGACAACCTCTCGGTCCCACGCTCCTCTTCTCTGACCTTCTCTGACCTTGCACCCCCTCTTAAGCTGCTGATCAACACCCCCGCTCGTGCGTTTTAACAGCCTCCTCTAGCAACTGTTTACCTGTTACTGGAGATCATTTTTTAGTCAATAAACGAGCGTCTCGTGACTAATGACCGGCCGATGATGCTCCGCCACTCTCTCTCTGCACCAGAGCACGAAGCCCATCTCCTCGTTATGACGGACTCATAATGTTTTTCCTTCAGGCGCTAATGACACTCGGGAATTAACGGTCGTGTAATATTGCAACTGCAGCAGCTGACTGTAAGTTGTTCCCCTCAACAGATCTGCTCAAGTCCCAGCGTCCAGACAGCAGTTAGTTAACCATGCGCATTAAACCCAGCAATACCACCCACACCACACCACAACACCACACCGCGCTACACACGCACACAATGAGAGAATGTTTAGATGCGTGGTTTGCTGAGGTTACATATCCCCTGTACTTTATTAATATACTAAAATAGCTCCTGGACATGGAAAGAAATGGAGATATTCATTTATTCTTTCTCACTCCCCACTTTTGGTCCCCCAGTGATGAGGTGTTCACGTCTGTTGGGTAAACGTGTACTATGAACAGCGTTATGTAATTTTAAAGGTACATAATTCTTTTAAAATCCATACATCAGCGCACTGTGTCTCTGCAAAATGACCTCTGGAAGGGGCTTGTTTTGGTGGAACGTGCGTCACGTCAAAGCTGAGTTTTAGTCGTGCAGAGAACAGAAACATTAAAAGTTGCGTTTATATAACATGTTTTTTGTCTAGAAACGAAGCTCGTTCCATTTTTCTTTCATTTTCTGCTCTCGTCCTTGGGAAAACATGGCCGCGTTGCTTGTGGGTACGGGGGTAACATGTAGCTACCTCCGCATGTACAGTTTAAATTAGCTGTGCATGGTGGGTATGTATAGTGTTATGAGGGAATGAAACACAACACCACAAGGGCCAACGGCACCATTTAGAGGCATCTGTATCTGTGATAGGGACCCTGTCACACACAGCGTAATGGTCTCACAAATGCTAAGAGGGGGGGTCCCGACAATGTCAATGTCCAACCCCAAAAACACCCCCCCCCCACACACACACACACACACAACACAAAGACCCACTCCAACATGACACACCACAACATCACAGCAAGACTGTCCTCCGGGGCTTCAGCTTTCAGCATCAATATCACAGTCCCGCTCTGGCAAGCACCTCTCATAGCCGGAAAGTGACATCATCACGGCCTCACTTTGAAAGACCTTCCTTGTACCCCCTTTGGTACCCCCCCCAAAAACAACGTCGAAACTCCCGCCCCCCCCCCCCCCCCCCCCAGACAACAGCATGACCTTCAACCTCAGGCTCGGTCAAAGCGTGGTCTCTTCTTCAGCTGCCTCATTTGGCGAATACATTTTCTGCTGTGGTCCAAGTGGTGGCAGGTGGGCTCCGGGGGGGTGGGGGGGGGTGGGGGTTAGTGGGAGTTATCAGTCCAGCTAATCTCAGAAAGGTTTAAGGGAGCGCACAGAGTTGGGGCGGGGGTGGATCCTATATGAGGGAGCAATGCGCTCCAAGGATCGTATGTCCTTCGGAGGTCCTGGACTACATTTGCCAAGGTAATGAGACGAACCACAGCTTTTTAATGTATCCTCATGTTCTCACCATGGTTCATGAACCTCGCTTGCATCAGCTGTTCTCGAACCGTTCGTACCCCTAGCTCCGAAAGGGAATGCACTGCTATGTGGTAGCGTTCCACGTATTTATGACTGTAATGCCCCACGCTGACTGTAGCTGGGTAAGATCCCTGTAGCGAGGAGGTCACGCTGCTTTCCTTTGTGTCCTAACCCGGGGGGTGGTCCACGCCGGGGGTCGAGGTCATGTTCCCGAAGTGATAATAACAAATCATGCCTCCTATTGTGGACAATTACAAATTTACAACTCTGTTGTTATTACAGACTACACACAGGCCGAGCTACACACACACATGCACAGGTCCTATACATTCACTAAATGGAGAGACTGACCCACACACACCCACACACACACCCTTTACAAAAAAACAAGCCCAAAGTCGCTTAGAATAAGCGGACATGGCAACACTGCCTACAGCTTCCCTCCGGCACTCTCTTCCCTCCCTTTTTTTGGCTTCCTCTTCAGGCTTTACCTGATTCGTGGCCCTGATTCGTGAAAAACCAAAACACACATCCAACGGCAGATACACTACTAGGGTTTGGTTAAATGGAAAATGTCACTTTATGAGGTTTTTAACATTATTATGCGTCCCCCCCCCCAGCCTATACAAAAGCATCCAAAGAGCCCCATGTCATGGGACCATTAAAATATTTTGCTACGTACCGAACAAAAGACTTTTTGTTTTTGACCTTATTTTTCATGAGCTGAACTCAAAGCTCTAAGACCTTTTTCTATGTTGACAAAACAAACATATTTTTCTGTTTTTTTTACTGACTGGTTTTCGGACTCCGGGGTTGCTTTGTTGTCTGGACGGGCACAAACGGAGACCTTTGGAAACAACGATGGACGCCAGTCAGTCTTATTGGTTAGGTAGCTCACATACCGTATAGTAACAGTTCCACCAATGGCACACTAGTGTGCAAGACAGTTTTTTGGAAAGGTTACAATCCACCTGCCAAAATAACCTTTTTCACAGCCATTGGTCAGAAAACAGCCTGTTATTTTACTGTAGTTTGGTTGACTTTTTCCCTGAGGACCTGCCCTACTCTGCCTCTGATTGGCTAGTCCTCGTTGCCTTCTTTACAAAAGGAGGTGCGGAGGTGCTCAGTAGATCATGGCAGTCTCCACGCTGATTGCACAGTGATTAACTGTTTTAGCTTCTCTGCATTGGCTTCCTGTAAAATCCAGAATAGAATTTAAAATCCTTCTCCTGACCTACAAAGCTCTTAACGGTCAGGCACCATCTTATCTTAAAGAGCTCATAGTACCTTACAACCCTACAAGAGCGCTGCGCTCCCCGAATGCAGGTATGGTGGTTCCTAGAGTCTCTAAAAGAGAACGGGAGCCAGAGCCTTCAGCTATCAGGCTCCTCTCCCTGTGGAACAGGTTCCAGTTTGGGTCCGGGAGGCAGACACCGTCTCCATATTTAAGTAGGCTTAAGACTTCCTTTTTGATAAAACTTATAGTTAGGGCTGGCTCAGGAGAGTCCTGAACCATCCCTTAGTTATGCCGCTATAGGCAAAGAGATAACTGTTGTTGTGATTAAGCACTTTATAAATAAAATTGAATTCTCTCTCTCTAGATTTCTGGAGTGTGGTCTAGACCTGCTCTATCTGTGAAGTGTCTTGAGA
>NW_022605582.1:808936-810828 GCF_008692095.1 Etheostoma spectabile | reverse complement strand
TCTTGTTGTGATTTGATACTATAAATAAAATTGAATTGAATTGAATTGAATTAACAAGGACATTTTAAAATGGCACTGCATCTTAAAAAAGGTAACCAACCCCCGGTCCAAGCTAATAAATCCCTGCTCTTCCTTTTCACAGTTTCAGGGGTGTGGAGATTTAGCCATTTAGCTCGGTCACCTCCTTTTTAGAATAGCATAAGGTTGAGGAAAGCCAGGAGGTTTTATTCTTCTTTAAAAAATAAAAAAAAAAGCATGCATGAGCCGGCAGTATTGCTCAAACAGCCCTTTTTTCCTCCTCTGGATTTATTAGGCAATTTCCACTACCATTGTCTTTCACTTCAATCTCAGAAGTGAGGGTGCAGCGTGCAGGATATAGGGCTGCAATCATCAGCGTGTGGCGACGAAAACCTCCCGCGCTCGCACCTGGAACTCAATAGATATTCATGAACGTTCTCGTATTTAGAGAAGGAAATAACTTAATACCGACAGTGTCGATGGAATAATAGCCATTTCCTGCCTGACTTGCAGCCCCTCAGAAAATGAGATTGCGCCGGGCCGTCATTTTTCTTGTCTGCCGGGTGTTTCCACGCAGAGGTCTATGGCTGCAGCTATGCTCCCTGCATTGGCAATGAGGTGCGGATATAGAGAGGTGAGCGAAGCAGGGAGGGCGAGCGAGGAAGAGCGAGACACACAGAGAGAGAGAGAGAGAGAGAGAGATGGCCAGACTTCAAGAGCAGACAGAGAATTTGTTGTCAGATTTTTTCACCATGACTAAAAACGGGAGGTTAGGGAGGAAATGAAAAACATAAATAGCAGAGAATCCTAATGACCATAATTTTCTTGGAAAAAAAACACAAAAAACGTCCACATGGTGTCCATCATCCCACCCTGGTTTCCTGATTTAAAAAGACCTCCTGGGATTCAGGGTAAACAGGACAGAGATGCTGCTCCCCCGGCCGAGCCAAGTCAAATATGTCATTCATAGCGTGATTAAGATTGATTACTCCTGCGAGGGAGCGCGAGAGTCCACTGAGGACACGAGAGCAAATAAAACAAAAAGGAGTGAGGAAAAAGAAGATAGAAGAGGGATTTGAGTGACGTGAAAGGATGCCTGACCTGAGAGACAAAGGAATCTTTCAAACTCTTCCTTACCATTACTCGGCCTGTCACGTTACCCCCCCCCACCTTATAAATTAACCATCCCACAGAGAAGCTCCATCCTGCAAAACCCATCTCTCTCCTCCACAATTAGGTTTCTCCTCTTTGTAAGCCTTCCTTATCTCTGCTGTGCTTTTACCCGGGCCTTCATCAGCGCAAACACACATCACGATTTTCCCTTTTTCTCTCCATTCTTATTCAGGCCTTCATCCTCGCGAGTGCACGGCATTCATCATGAGCCGGAGAAGGTCTGTTTTAAGATTCAAGGAAGGGTCATCATGGAAATCCTCCAGAAAACATCCATTTGGAGCCAAAGGAAATGACAATGGTGCTAAGACAATTGGTTTCTAGATTGTTAGGAGACGTCATCTTGACGTGTCATGTCACTCTTTGGCTTTTTCTGCTGCTGAGCAACCGTAAAAGAATTAAAAACTTCAGTGTTTTCTACATTATTTGCCATTGTAAGCATTCGGTGGCCTGATCTGATTGGTCTGTTCTGTTGTTGGTGTTTTTTTGGTCGTCTGTTAGATTTGGGAGGGGGGGGGGGTCATTTGGCTGTCCTATGCTTTGTTATATAAATACTGTAATCCTCTCACTGTTACGGCTTTTTCACCAAGGCTAACCAGGTGCTGGTTCTGGTTCTGGTGCCAGTTCGGTGCTGGTTCTACTCCAGTTCTCTAAGAGCCAGCTGGATCTTCCCCATCTTTTCCCATCCATGTCCAAAGCTAACA
>NW_022605582.1:808296-808926 GCF_008692095.1 Etheostoma spectabile | reverse complement strand
TCTATGGTTAACAGCTGACCGGGGTTTCAAAATGGCGGCCAGAACATTTGGGCTGTGTCTCAAATCGCGCACTTCTGTACTAAATACTAACTTTTTGAGTACATAGTGCGTTCACATTGTCGAAGTGCGGTCAAATGCAGTGTACTTAAAATAACCCGATGGTGCACTCAAACCGTTCTCAAAGTTAAGTGTAGACCGATGGACACTTCCACACTCAACGGTCGCCATCTTGGCTACGTAGTCGGAAGGGCGGACTAACAACCGTTGAAAAACTAGATAGCGGCGGCCGAGACGCGATAGCGAGACCGACGAGCAATACAAAGTTGAACGTGAGTGTTTTTGCTATACTATAAGCATTTTAATTATTTTGGTTAATTTATCAGTCGATAATAATTTTTGTACCACGAATTATAACGTTTATTAGTACCGTAATTTGACGTGCTGGCAAGCCAACCTTAGCAAGCTAACAGCGCCATAACCATATTGGCAATAAGTTTATAGCTAACGTTACATGGTTTGTAGTAACTGTTGTCTGTGTTAAACTTTCGTCCCATTGTAGACGATTTTAGTGTTAGATGTATGATCTTAACAAGTTGTACATAATCCGATGATCCGATTCAGCGAAATAGA
>NW_022605582.1:802059-807658 GCF_008692095.1 Etheostoma spectabile | reverse complement strand
TACATAGTGCTTCCCACCTTGTGAAGGTCGGTCAAATGCAGTGTACTTAATACCCGATGGTGCACTCAAACCGGTCTCAAAGTAAGTGTAGACCGATGGACACTTTCCACACTCAACGGTCGCCATCTTGGCTACGTAGCGGAGGGCGGAGCTAACCAACCGTTAAAAACTAGATAGCGGCGGCCGAAGACCGATAGCGACCGACGAGCATACAAGTTGAACGTGAGTGTTTTTGCTATACTATAGCCATTTGTAAATGTATATTTGGTTAATTTACAGTCTAATAATTTTTGTACCACGAATATAACGTTTATTAGTACGTAATTTGACGTGCTGCAAGCCAACCTTAGCAAGCTCCAGCGGCAGTTAAAACCATTTGCAATAAGTTATAAGCTACCGTTACTGTGTTGTAGTATACTGTTGTCTGTGTTAAACTTTCGTCCCATTGTAGACGATTTAGTGTTAGTGTATGATCTTAACAAGTTGTACAATAATCCTGATCCGATTCAGCGAAATAGCGATCACTGATTGCCAGTAACGTTAACAGTAGCGTAAGTTAAAACGTATCCACGTTTCTCCTTTTCGCCTCACCTGATGTAGATCCTGTATCTACTGCCTCCCCCTGTGATTATCCTGTATAACCGTCTCTTCTCGGACAAACAGGAATAGAGCCGTCATTTGGGGTAGACGATGCCATCAGACCTGTAGAAGGATCCCCTGGAGAGTCTGAAGTCCCCCCTCATGTCCCTGTCCCATCAGACTAGCT
Source organism: Etheostoma spectabile (assembly GCF_008692095.1). Lineage (NCBI taxonomy): Eukaryota > Metazoa > Chordata > Actinopteri > Perciformes > Percidae > Etheostoma > Etheostoma spectabile. The sequence goes on along the minus strand of NW_022605582.1, from coordinate 806,892 downwards.
ACGGCCTGGGGGGGGGGGGGGGGGGGGGGAGCCTGCAGAACTACAAGCACATTTTTAAATAAAATTATATTAAAAGTATTTAACTTTGTTATCTTTTGTATTACACGTTGCATGACTGTAGCAAACATAATATATAAGGAATGGGTCTATTTAATGTCAATTCTGTTACTCCTGCTTTCTCTGTTGATTGTCACTGTAGGAAGACCATTTAGAACAAAAATACAACTTATATAAAAGATGTAATGATGTTTGTCTATTAGGTAAGTTGAGGGGTAATGCTTCATAACAACATTCTTCTATGGGCAACAAGGATGTCCTCATGAAACCGTTGAGCATTAAACTGAACAGTAACGTAATGAATTAATATTTACTTATTTTTAGAGCAGAAACATAAGTATACATAAAAGAGTGGACTGCAAAGAATGGTATAATTAAGAGTGCAGTAAGAACGAAGATTACGATACAGTTGGTGTACTGTTTGAAGCTAATGGGGGGGGGCGACGACAGAGCGGTGGGTCGCAATCGTCAATCTGGCTGACACGGAGCAAATATATCCATTTATTTTGTTACAATATCAAAAACAAAGCAGGAATATTTTCGCGAAACACAATACAGACTGGATGGTCTCCCTGGTAAATTCCCAATTGTACAGAAGAGAAGGGATGAAATGTAGCGTCATTTCCGGTAAGTGCACATGAAGTGCGCGATTTGAGATAACACCCCTCTGTCAAAATTTACGCACTATGCAAGATAGTACGTAGTGCACGAAGTGTATTCTGTAAGTGCACTAGGGAATGCGCGATTTGAAACACAGCCTCGGTTTCCGAACATCATGATAACCCCCCCCCCCCCCCCCCCCCCAGCACCTGACGTAACCGTTCTTATCTCTAGAACCAGCGCTACGTTGGTGCGGTTTGAACCTGTTTTCTTGGCCCAGAGCCAGGTTTATTTTTGTGGAAAAGCAAAGAACCAGTTTGATATTCGGCACCGACTCCGAACCAGCACCAGAACCGCCTTGGTGGAGAAGACATATTTGTATATGTGGGAACTACTGTACAAATATTCTTGTATTGAAACTTCCATAAATAAATCACACATGAAAATGAAAAAACTTTTTGTGCTAGCCTAACAAGACTGCGAACATTGAGTTCTCGCACTTTTTTCAATAATTTAAAGTGAATTTTTGGGATTTTTTTTTTTAAGCCAAGTACACCCTAACCAGCGCAAAAAAAAATTCTGGTAGAACAAAGTCCATATAAGAGGTAAAATACAGTGACAGATTTACTAAACAACAACTTTCCACACTCCTACATTTCAAATGTTTACAATCCATCACTCAATACATTGATTATAGTAGAAATATTTAAGGAATTACGCATGACATATTTTTGAATTACCATTTTGCAAAATCTCACATACACCCTGCAGTACTCCAAAGTACCCCTAGGGTTATGTGTGTTCCCGATTGAGAAAAACTGGGTTAGAGGACCGGATCCAGGACTGGATGGCTAAGCTTTGGACACATCTGATAATCTTGTTTAAATGTCCAATGTGCAGGAATCAGGTTTAAAGGTTTAATGAGGTTTAAAGGTCCAATGTGCAGGAATTTCTCCCATCTGGCCTTGAGATCCTTGGGGGGGGGGGCAAGAGCAAGGTGGAGACTGGGGGTGTGGCCTTGACCAACTGCCACTTTTCTTGTTTGAAAGCCATGATGTCTTGTCTCTCTCTCATGGGGGGGGCCAAATTCTATGGGTGGGCAAAGCAGAGAAAGGGGAGGAAACCTTGCCCCTTATGAGGTCATAAGGGGCAAGGTTTCCTCCCCAAGGTTCCAGATCGGCCCATCTGAGCTTTCATTTTCTCAAAGGCAGAGCAGGATACCCAGGGCTCGGTTTACACCTATCACCATTTCTAGTCACTGGGGGGCCGTAGGCAGGCTGGGGGGGGGGCTCATATTAGTGTTAAAAACCACATAAAGTGACATTTTCATGCCATGGGACCTTTAACGCGAATGGAAGCCAATAGGAATACTTGGCATTGATGGTGGTGGTAAATATTCACGATAAAGGACACCGTTTGTGAACAGGCATTTAAATACAAAAGCAAGTTTTTTTCTTTCATTAAACAAACGGAATCACGTCATACTTCACACCGGTATTTAAAACCGCGACCATCGTTGTCTCGGGTTTAACAACAAGGACGGAAAACGCCCCCGTGGGTCGTTTTAGGACGCTGGAAATAAACGACCCATATGCGAACACAGACAGCGGTCTGAGGAAACATCTTGCTATTCTTGGCTGCGTTTAAAGCCTCCTCTCTGTGGGTTGCTTTGTGAGAAAGAGAGAAAAAGTGTGTGATTGCGTGTGGGATAATAGCAGGAATTTTGCGCAGTAGTGAGAGATTTTTCTACAGAGGGTTCAGAGGTGCAATAGACGGGGTGGAGACGGTGTAAGAGTGTGGTGGAAGGAGCGCCAGTACTCGGGGAGTTGGAGGAGTGTTTAAATTAATTTGATCTCGGGGCGCCTCGGAGACACAGCCGGTGTGAGCTAGCCACGCACCCGGACTGAAACCTGAGCAGATTGCACCGCTGCTTTGTATTCCAAATTAATTGGCCTCTGAAGATCGCCCTCCGCCCTTCACAACACCCCTGATGCACATTTTCCCCCCCTCAATTAAAAGTGTGTGCCCTCTCCCCTCGTTCCCGATGACTTCTTACTCCCCTTGTTACCCAGAACAAACGGGGACTTGCAGGACTGTGTGGTGTGTGTGTGTGTGTTGTGTGGTGGTGTGTGTGTGTGTGGGTGTGTGTGTGTGTTGTGTGTGTGTGTGTGTGTGTGTGGGTGCAGTGTGTGTGTTGTGGGGGGGGGGATGGAGAACAATTAAACAAGAGGAATTATACAATCTGTCAGGAATTGCGAGGCTTGGACCCGAATCGAGAGAGTTGAGAATCTATTTAAACAACAAATTTAACGTCAAATTTACAAGCGTCTTATGTATCCTATATCCATGTTCTTTAAAATTCCCCAAAATAACATGATTGATTCCACACAACGCTCTTTGCCAAGTACACATCTCTACTTTCATTAATTTTGTTAATTTGTTTTATAAGTGTTTTTGAAATAGTGTTGAGTAAAAGTTGACATATTCCAGTCTGTGATTATCATCAACATCCATTCCTTTAATTTTAGTCTCAATAATTCCTAATTTCTGCTTTTCTAACTCAAACATTAGGTATAATTTCCTATAAATGAGGTTTATTGACCACAAATTCCAAAAATAACTGTAAAACTAAAGGTAATAAGATAATGTTACGTAGTGTTGAACATTAAAAAAAGCATCGAAAGTGTTAAAAAAAAGAGACAAAAGTGTTAAAAAAAAGCAATAAGAAAAACATAAAGTGCTTTTGTGCGATATTATACCGATTGTTGTCCACACGTTCTTGAACAATATCGTACAAACCCGTTCATGACAATGCGTTGGAAACAAGCTCACACATTGTTGATTTTAGTCTTTTCATAGGATTTGATGACAATAATAAAAGAAGATATACCCAAACCAGCCTTTGAGTCTACTTCACAGTAACTTAACTGTTACGTCTATCGTCAGAAAAACATTTTTCTTATGAAAACCTAATTTGTGAACATCTTTTCATTTTCTCCTGACTCGTAGTCTTATTTTATATTTGCAGCTAACGATGAAAATCCCGACAGAAAGACACTTTAAACTCTACTTTTGTACTTGCAGCTGGGAAATGTGCCTCTTAGAAATTCAAGTGTAATGCACCCTGACACACGTGAAACCTGGTCATTGATATACATGTCAAATTATTCTCAGCAATTCCATTAATTGTGACTTTTTAACCCTTAATTACCCTTAAAAAAGAAGAAAAAAACATGTTGAGTATGTTTTTCATTTTTTTAACGTTAACTTAGGGTTTAAGCTGCTATTAATAATTGAAAAAAGTCACAATTAATGGAATTGCTGAGAATAATTTTACATCTATATCAATGACCAGGTTGTATATGTGTCAGGGTGCATTACACATATAATGTGGCCTGCAGGCCTGATTGTTTTTCTTGTTGTGTTCTTTATGAGCTGTGAAAGCTTCCCGGGCAGCGGGGGGGGGGGGTCTACCTGAGATACAGATAGATATTATTTAATAGACTTTATTATCCTGCTCCCTATGACTGAAACCCGCTCTTAAAACGCTCGCTGGAACAATATTAGCCGGAAAAACATGGAGACGATAAACCAACATGCTGCATCTGGTTCGTTATAGTCTCATCTCATTGATGTAAATGTAAATGTGCTGTATTTATATAGCGCTTTTCCAGTCTTAACAACTGCTCAAAGCGCTTTTACATCTACAGGAAACATTCACCATTCACACACATTCATACACTGTGGCCGGGGCTGCCGTACAAGGTGCCACCTGCTCATCAGATAAACTTTCACACACATTCACACTCCGATGCGCAGCACCGGGGGCAACTCGGGGTTCAGTATCTTGCCCAAGGACACTTCGACAATGACTGCAGGGGCGGGGATCGACCTACCAACCTTCTGATTGGCAGGCAACCGCTCTACCACTGAGCCACAGCCGCCCATGTCCGTCCCCGTCCTCTGTCTTTGTGTTGCCGTTGAAACCTCCGGTGGATTTCTGAGGACCATGGTTAGAGACCCAACAGTGGGGTCTAGACCTGGTGAACTGCTCCTCAGATCTCTGCAGGGTAAATCCAGCTCACCTCCGAGGTCTGCATGCATGAGTCTTCCATTCCCAGACCCTCCTCCACAGCGCTGTGGAGTCCACATGGGATGGGAGAAAAACATGCTCTG
>NW_022605582.1:801363-802049 GCF_008692095.1 Etheostoma spectabile | reverse complement strand
ATTTCTTTAAACCAATCACAATCGTCGTGGGCGGCGATAAGGGACGGTCGGACCAAAATAGCCTCGGGAAGAACATTTTTTTGGTGGAAGGTGTACGTTGTAAAGTAGTTTTAGTCACGCGAGATTGGACAGATAGTCTAGCTAGCTGTCTGGATTTATCCTGCAGTAAGGGGACCAGTTTTCTCAGACGAAATCCGGGGACATTTTCAGCTCAGACGCGGATTTACCTCCAAAACACGTCATGTTTTTTATTTTTCTAAACTTAAAACGGGGACCTAGACAGCTGTGTCCCCAACAGACACATTATGGAAAGGATTTCAAGGAGGTCGACCTTTCTGTTAAAGATTAGATCCTTATTAAAACATAAAGTCCACGAAATGCGTTTGCTAAACCCACCAGACCCATGTAAATATCAGTGATTTTAGCATCGTAAAACACGGCTTTCTAAAACATCTCTGACTCTAGCAGCGCTGCTCATCGGATCCGTCTGGTCAGAGTTTTCTTTCTTCACTCCATTTTCAGGTCTGTCAGTCACATGAAACCGGGACATTTCCAGGGACAGATCCAGCCGGGGACAGGTCACCAAAACCGGGGACTGTCCCCGGAAACTGGGGACGTCTGGTCACCCTACCCTGCAGAGACCTGAGGACCAGGTAACAATAGTCCTCAGATTGGACAGATAGTCT
>NW_022605582.1:795126-801338 GCF_008692095.1 Etheostoma spectabile | reverse complement strand
AGCTCGGTTACCTGGTCCTCAGTCTCTGCAGGTAAATCCGACAGCTAGACTATCTGTCCAATCTGAGGACTAATGTTACCTGTTCCTCATTGTCTGCAGGTAATCCAGGACGCTAGCTAGACTATCTTTCCAGCAGAGGACTATGGTACCTGGTCCTCATGCTCTGCGGTAAATCCAGAACGCTAGCTAGACTATCTGTCCTCAGAGGACTATGGTTACCTGGTCCTTAGTCTCTGGCGTGTAAATCCAGACAGCTAGCTAGACTATCTGTCCCAATCAGGAGCTTGGTTACCTTGTCCTCAGGTCTCTGCAGGGTAAAATCACGACAGCTAGCTAGACTATTCGTCCAATCAGAGACTATGGTTACCTGTCCTTAGGTCTCTCAGGGTAAATCCAGACAGCTAGCTGACTATCTGTCCATCAGAGCTATGGTTACCTGTCTTAGGTCTCTTCAGGGTAAATCCAGACAGCTATCTGAGACTATCTGTCCAATCAGAGGACTATGGTTACTGGTCCTCATCTCTGCAGGGTAATCCATACGCTAGCTAAACTATCTGCCCAATCAGAGGACTATGGTTACCTGTCCTTAGGTCTCTGCAGGTTAAATCCAGAACAGCTACTCAACTACTGTCCAATCTGAGGACTTGTTTACCTGGTCCTCAGGTCTCTGCAGGGTAAATCCAGACAGCTAGCTAGACTATCTGTCCAATCGGAGGACTATGGTTACCTGGTCCTCAGGTTCTCTCAGGTAAATCCAGACAGCTAGACTATCTGTTCCAATCGAGAGCTATGGTTGACCTGGGCCTCAGATGTCTGCAGGGTAAATCCAGACAGCTAGCTAGACTATCTGTCCAATCATGAGGACTATGGTTACCGTGTCCTCAGGTCTCTGCAGGGTAAATCCAGACAGCTAGCTAGACTATCTGTCCAATCATAGGACTATGGTTTACCTGGTCCTTAGGTCTCGCAGGGTAAATCCGACAGCTAGCTAGACTATCTGTCCAATCTGAGGACTATGGTTACCTGTTCCTCAGTCTCTGCAGGGTAAACCACGACAGCTAGCTATAACATCTGTCCATCAGGCTATGGTTACCTGGTCCTCAGGTCTCAGCGGTAAATCCAGACAGCTAGACTATCTGTCCAATCTGAGGACTATGGTACCTGGTCCTCAGATGTCTGCAGGTACATCCAGACAGCTAGCTAGACTATCTGGTCCAATCAGGACTATGGTTACCTGGTCCTCAGATGTCTCAGGTAAATCCAGACAGCTAGCTAGACTATCTGTCCATCAGAGGACTAGGTTACCCTGTCTCAGGTCTCTGCGTAAATCCAGACAGCTACTAGACTATCTGTCCAATCGGAGGACTAGGGTACCTGGTCCTCAGGTCTCTGCAGGGTAAATCACACAGCTAGCTATCTGTCCAAGTCTAGGACTATTTTTACCTGTCCTCAGAGTTGCATGTAAATCCAGACAGCTATGACTATCTGTCCATCAGAGGACATGGTTGGGTTACCTGGTCCTCAGATGTCTGCAGGGTAATTCAACAGCTAGCTAAGACTTCTGTCATTCAAGGACTATGGTTACCTGGTCCTCAGTCTCTGCAGGGTAAATCCAGACAGCTAGCTAGACTATCTGTCCAATCAGAGGACTATGGTTCTCGGTCCTTAGGTTCCTGCAGGGTAAATCCAGACAGTAGCTAGACTATCTGTCCAATCTAACTATGGTTACCTGGTCCTCAGGTCCTGCAGGGTAAATCCAGCCAGCTAGCTAGACTATCTGTCCAATCGGAGACTATGGTTACCTGGTCCCGGTCTCTGCAGGGTAAATCCAGACAGCTATGACTATCTGTCCAATCGGAGGACTATGGTTACCTGGTCCTAATGTCTGCAGGTAAACCCAGACAGCTAGCAGACATACATCTTCCAATCAGAGACTATGGTTACCTGGTCTGGCAGTGCTGCAGGGTAAATCCAGACAGCTAGCTGACTATCTTTCCAATCAAGGACTATGGTACCTGGTTCCTCAGGTCTCGCGGTAAATCCACACAGCTAGCTAGACTATCTGGTCCAATCAGAGACTATGGTTACCTGGTCCTTAGGTCTCTGCAGGGTAAATCCGACAGCTAGCTAGACTATCTGTCCAATCGAGGGACTATGGTTACCTGGTCCTCAGGTCTCTGCAGGTAAATCCAGACCGCTAGCTAGCATCTGTCCACTCTGAGGACTATGGTTACCTGGTCCTCATCTCGGCAGGGTAAATCCAGACACTAGCTAGACTATCTTCCATCTGAGGACTATATGTTACCTTTGTCCTCAGTCTGCTGCAGGGTGAGGGTGACCAACTCCCCAGTTTTCCGGGACAGTCCCGTGTTTTGGTGACCTGTCCCCGGCTGATCTGTCCCGTGGAAATGTCCCCACGTTTTCACTGTGACTGACAGACACTGAAATTGGAGTGAAGAAAGGAAAAACATCTGACCAGAAACTTATCCGAGTGAGCAGTCGCTGCTCAGAGCTCAGAGATGTTGTTAGAAAGGCCGTGTTTTCCGATGCTAAAATCACTGATTATTTACAATTGGTCGGTGGGTTTAGCAAACGCAAGTTGGTGGACTTTTGATGTTTTAATAAAGGATCTTATCTTAACAGAAACGGGTTCGACCTCCTTGAAATCTTTCCTAATGTTGTCTGTTTGGGGACACAGCCTAGGTCTAGGCTCCCCGTTTTTAAGTTTTAAAGTAAATAAAAACATGACGTGGTTGGAGGTAAATCCGCGTCTGAGCTGAAAATGGTCCCGGATTTGGTCTGAGAAACTGGTCCCCTTACTGCCTAAATCAGACAGCTAAGCTAGACCATCTGTCCAATCGCGCGTGACTAAATACTTTACACACGTTACACTTCCACAAAAAAATGTCTTCCCGAGGCGATTTTGGTCCGACCGTCCCTTTATCGCCCGACCACGACGATTGTGATTGGTTTAAAGAAATTGCCGATAAACCAGAAGCATGTTTTCTCCTCCCATTGGCCTCCACAGCGCTGTGGAGGAGGGTCGTGGGAATGGAAGACTCATGCATGCAGACCTCGAGGTGAGCTGGATTTACCCTGCAGAGATCTGAGGAGCAGTTTCACCAGGTCTAGACCCCACTGTGGGTCTCTACCATGGTCCTCAGTAAATCCACCGTATTTCAACGGCACAACACAAGGACAGAGGACGTGGACTACGGGCGCGTGTGCTCAGGTGGAGAAGCGTTGATGCCTGACCAATCAGAAGGTTGGTAGGTCGATCCCCGCCACTGCAGTCATTGTCGAAGTGTCCTTTGGGCAAGATACTGAACCCCGAGTTGCCCCGTCTGCGCATCGTGTGATGTGTGTTAAAGTTGTCTGATGAGCAGTGGCACCTTGTACGGCAGACCCGTGCCACAGTGTCATGAATGTTGTGTGAATGGTAATGTTGTCTGTAGATGTAAAATGCGCTTTGAGCAGTTTGTTAAGACTGGAAAAAGCGCTATATAAATATCAGCACTGTAACATTTACATCAATGAGATGAGACTATAAACGAACCCGATGCAGCATGTTGGTTTATCGTCTCCATGTTTTTTCCGGCTAATATTGTTCCAGCGAGCGTTTTAAGAGCGGGTTTTTATGCGTCGTCAGTAGGAGCAGGATAATAAAGTCCATTAAATAATATCTATCTGTATCTCAGGTAGACCCCCCCCCCCGCTGCCCGGGAAGCTTTCACAGCTCATAAAGAACCAAACACAGAAAAAACAATCAGGCACTGCAGCCCACATTATAGTGTAATGACATACCCTGTTTATCACATATCAACCCTGGTCATTGATTATAGAGAGTAAAAATTATTCTCAGCACAGTCCATTAAATTGTGACTTTTTTTCAATTATAGATCAGCAGCTTAAACCCTAAGTAGTTAAAAAATGAAAACATACTCAACATTGTTTTTGTCTTCTTTTTTAAGGTTAATTAAGGTTTAAATAAAGTCACCACATGTAATGATGCTGGAAATAATTTGACTGTTATCAATGACCAAGTTTTCACGTTGTGTCAGGGTGCTTACACTGAAAGTTCTAAGAGGCAATTCCCAAGCTGCAAGTACAAAAGTAAGTTTAAAGTGTCCTTTCTGTAGCGGATTTTACGTTAGCGTGCAAATATAAAAAAGACTTACGAGTCAGAGAAATGACAAGATGTTCAAAAGTTAGGTTTTCATAAGAAAAAGGTTTTTTCCTGAGACGATAGTAACAGTTAAGTGTACTGTGAGAATGTAAGTACTCGAGGCTGGTTTGGGTATATCTCTTTATTATTGCATCAATCTATGGAAAACTAAAAATCAACAATGTTTGAGCTTGTTCCAACTGCATTTGTCATGAACTTGTTTGTACGATATTGGTTTCAATAATGTGGACCAACATCCGGTCATAATACGCACAAAAGCACTTTAGTTTTTCCTTTTGCTTTTTTTTTAACCAACTTTGTCTCTTTTTTTTTAAACACTTCTATGCTTTTTTTTTAATGTTCAAACCCTACGTAACAATTAGCTTTATACCTTTAGTTTTTAACAGTTTATTTTTTGGAATTTGTTGTGGTCAATACCCCTCTTTATGAGGCAATTATCCCTAATTTTTGGAGTTAGAAAAGCAGAAATTTAGGAATTATTGAGACTAAAATTAGGAATGGATGTTGGATGATAATCACAGACTGGAATATGTCACTTTTTACTCAACACTATTTCAAAAACACTTATAAAACATTAACGAACAATTATGAAAGTAGATATGTGTACTTGGCAAAGAGCTTTGTGTGAATCAATCATGTTATTTTTGGGAATTTTAAATACAGGGAATATAGTATAATAAGACGTTGTAAATTTGACTTAATTGTGTTATTTAAATAGATTCCTCAACTCTCTCGATTCGGTCCAGCCTCGCAATTCTGAACAGGATTGTAATATTCGCTGCGTTAATTGTTCTCCATCCCCCCCCCCCACCACACCACACACATCACACAACCACACACACACACACACGACAGCACACCCACACACGACACACCACCACACACACACACACACACACACACACACACACCGTCCTGCAAAGTCTCCTTTGTTCGGGACAAGGGGATAAGAAGTCATCGAAGAGGGAGAGGGCAACACACTTTAATTGAGGGGGGTAAAATGGTGCATCAGGGTGGTTGTGAAGGGCGGAAGGGCGATCTTCAGAGGCCATTAATTTGGAAACAAAGCAGCGGTGCAATCTGCTCAGTTTCAGTCCGGGTGCGTGGCTAGCTCACCCGCTGTGTCTCCGAGGGCGCCCCTAGATCAAATTAATTGTAAACCACTCCGCCACTCCCCGAGTACACTGGCGCGACCTTCCACCACACCTTACACCGTCTCCACCCCCGTCATATTCACCTCTGAACGCCCGTGTAGAAAAATCTCTCACTACTTGGCGCAAAATTCCTGCTATTATCCCACCACGCAATCACACACTTTTTCCTCTTTCTCACAAAGCAACCCACAGAGATAGTCTTTAAAAACGCAGCCAGTAATAGCCAGATGTTCCTCAACCCTGTCTTGTGTCGCATGATTGGGTCGTATTATTTCCAGCGTCTAAAACGACCCACGGGGCGTTTTCCGTTCTTGTTGTTAAACCCGAGACAACATGGTCCGCGGTTTAAATACCGGTGTGAAGTATGACGTGCTTCCGTTTGTTCAATGAAAAGTAAAAACTTTCTTTTGTATTTTAAATGCCTTTCACCGTGTTTTTTTCCTCCGATTGGACAGATAGTCTAGCTAGCTGTCTGGATTTACCCTGCAGAGACCTGAACTAATTTTGCAGTTTTGCCAAGATGATCGTGATTGCTTTAACCCTTGTGTTGTTTTTGGGTTAAATTGACCCGTTTCAATGTGTTTTATATCAGAAATATGAGATTTCTTTCAACCAAATTGCCCAAAAATAACATGGATGATTTTGTGTATTTTATTTAATCTTATACATTTTGAATTCTTTTTTTTTTTGTGGTTTCAAAACAGTATCCGGATTAAACTTGGACATCTACCCATCTGAGATCCACTCAACATCCTCTGACCCTTGACTATTAGTCAAAATAATTCATAATTTATGCCTTTTTAACTAAAAACTTATGTATAATTTGATATAAATGAGCTTTGTTTGCCATGAATTCCAAGAATAAGTGTAAA
>NW_022605582.1:783296-795116 GCF_008692095.1 Etheostoma spectabile | reverse complement strand
ATTAAACCAGCTCAGGTTTTTAAAAAAAAGCGCCAAAAGCTGGAAAAAGTGAGAAATAAAATCAGAAAAAGCGGCAAAAACATCGGAAAAGCCCCCAAAAAAAAAATCTAATTTTGATCTGGAAAGACAAGTTCATGGTTAACGGGAAGATTAAGGGTTGAAGAAATGTCAATAAACCAGAGCACGTTATTCTCCCATCCAGGAATGCAGTGTGGACTAGCCAGACCCTCCTCCGCAGAGCTGTGGAGGAAGGTCAAGCGAGACTCGGTCCGGACTTTTAAGAAGCTTTCCACTTTTTAACTTTCTCTGTCACAAGTCACAAATGCAGAAACGGGAAAATGTGATCCGCCTTGAAGTAAAAATAGTAGCAAAAATGTTCACAACTGACACATTTATTTCTGAGGGTTCAGAAGTTTTGAGTGAAGGGAAGTATTAATGTAGGATGCATCTATTTATTGAACAAAGGACGGCAAAACACCACAACAAACATCCGGCGGAAAAACACTCCAGATCCCAAATATTTCAGGCAGGAGACATGTGATAGAAAACGTTCCTCTGAGGAGATTCGCCCCTGCGGACGACAAATGCCAAAACAACTCTGACAAAAGAAAAGAAGAAGGAGGAAAATATGAGCGAACAGAAGGAACAACAATTATTTATGTAAATAATGTGCCGTAGCTGCTTATAATTAGTGGGGAAAATTAAGCAGAGAAGAAAAAACGGGGGGGTTGTGGGTGGGGGGGGCTGGGGGGTGGAAAAAAAAAAATCACGCATGTCACCCAACTAATTTTTCTCATGCAAATTAACAATTGAAATTATAAATGGAAATGGTGTTGTTGTGATCGAGAGAGGGGGGAAAAGAGAGCAATGAGAGATGCCCTGCTTTTGTTTCTTCTTCTTCTTCTTCTTCTTCTTCTTCTTCTTCTTCTTCTTCTTCACTCTGTTTAGAATTCATTATCTGGCGAAGCGAGCACAGGCAGATGTAGTTTGACACAAAGGGCGAAGTCGATGGAAGCAGAAGGAAAAGAAGTTATTGTTACGGACAGATTGGCCTCAAAAATATATAATTGTTTCATGCAAAAAGGGGGGGAAAAGAAAAGATGTGTGATTTGAAAACATTCCTGTTTATCATCCCTTATAAATTATCAAACATACACCATCTATACTACTACAATTTGCCGCCCCCCCCCCCCCCCCCCCCCAACCCTCGTTCTCCCCATTTTCAGTCCTTATTTATCTGAGAAAGACGCGCTTGTAACTTTTCTCCAGTCTTCACTAGACTCAACCTGGGCTAACACTGCCGGTGGGTAGCTCCTCTTTATCAGTGTTAGCATTGCTAGATTAACCTGGGCTAACACTACTCTTCATCAGTGTTAGCATCGCTAAAACAACCTGGGCTAACACTACTCTTCATCAGTGTTAGCATCGCTAGAGCAACCTGGGCTAACACTGCCGGTGGGTAGCTCCTCTTCATCAGTGTTAGCATTGCTAGATTAACCTGGGCTAACACTACTCTTCATCAGTGTTAGCATCGCTAGATTAACCTGGGCTGACGCTGCCGGTGGGTAGCTCCTCTTCATCAGTGTTAGCATCGCTAGCGCAAGCCCCGGCTTCTTGCTGCTCTTTAGTAACGTTAATGTTCGTGTCGTCAGTAGCCGTGTTGATAAAGGTTGTTACCTTTGGAAGTTTTGCTAAAAACGTTATGCTTTCTTCCCGCTTCTTCTTCTTCCTTTTTTCAGAACCACTTCGGTAGCTTCTCTTCATTTTCCACCGTCTGTAGCCTCCGGCTTACAGCCTGCTGAGCTGTTTCTTTGCAGCAGGATAATGGAATAGTCCAATATAGCGGGGACTGGGGGGAGTTTCTCATCATGAATTAAACAATCGGATAGCACTTTAGCGTATCAATGTTTAGAGATATGTAATTAATTAGTGAACAGTAAGACAACAAATCGTAACCATGAGTTTATGAGGCGTTTTACGGGGCCCTCGGTAGCTCGGGGCCCAAGGCAATTGCCGACCTTTGCCTAATGGTACGTCCGGCTGTTTGCCAGGTTTGAGGACACATATGAGGAATTTTTCTTTGGAAAATCGTTGCTCAAAATGTGCTTACACATACAAACACACAAGAATATATACACACGAATGTATACATGCTCTAGACAGAAACAATACAGAGGCAATAGTGCAATTAAGAGTGCGAGTGTGAAGGAGTGAATTGTGATAGTTATTATTTTTAAATGTGGAGCATAGTGCAAAGGATGCTGGAATAAATAGCATTATGTTATTATAATATAATATAATATCAACAGGATGAACAGTAGGAATAGCTCTGGGATAGGGAATGAGAATAATGAATAAATAATAAGTAAGATATGACGATATGACGAGACATTTTGGAAACGAGGACGCACGTCAGTCATTGTTATGAGTTGGGTAGCTTCCAGACCTTAAAGGTCCAGATCCATATGTCATTGGTCCAGCAACCTTAGACCCGCCTGCCACCATGGGCACGTGGTAGCTCAACCAATAGCATGCTAGTAATAAGTGTGCAAGAGAGTTTTTTGGAAATGTTACAATCCACATGCTAAAATGACCTCTTTCACAGCCATTGGCCAGAACACAGCCTGTTATTTTCCTGTGGTTTGGTTGACTTTTTCCCTGAAGACCCGCCCTACTCTGCCTCTGATTGGCTAGTAGTTCTTGCCTTCAACAACAACAACAACAACAGTAACAGTTCCACATCGTCCTCACTCCAAGATAATAAATCCAAAGCAAAGCTTTTGGTCCCCTTTAGATGTTCATTTTCTCTCTTCTAAGAATAGCTTTATTTTCTTTATTTATTTATTATTCTTTATTTTTTTATTTTATTTTTCTCTTTTTTACCTGTAGTACTTTGAGATCTATTGATGCATTGATGAGTGCATTATAAACACAATGTGTTATTATTATTATTATTATTATTATTATTATTATTATTATTATTATTATTATTATCCAAAAAGATGCTAGAATGAATAGCTGTGGATGCAGAGAGGGGCCCATAAAGAATTCAATTCAATTCCTTTGATTTATTATCAATTCATAACAAGAGTTATCTGGAGCCCTTTACAGATAGAGCAGGTCTAAGACCACACTCCAGATTTACAAGGACCCAACCGGTCTAGTAGTTTCCTCCAGGCAAGCAACAGGGCCACAGTGGAGAGGAAAACTCCTTTTTAGGCAGAAACCTGGGACAGACCAGACCCAGACCCAGACCCAGGCCCAGTCCAGAACCGTCCCAGAACCAACCCGGCCCAGGCCAGAACCAGACCCAGGCCCAGTCCCCAGCCCAGAACCACCCACCCAGGCCCAGAACCAGACCCCGACGTACAGACATTACAGGCCCACCAGGCGTAGCAGACACAGGCATTACAAGGCCACAGGACGTCAGGGCATAGCAGGCGTAGCAGACGGCAGACGTAGCTGGCGTCAGGACGTAGCTGGGCGTAGCAGGACTTAGCAGACGTAGCAGACTAGCTGGAGCTTAGCGGACGTAGCAGGACGTAGCAGGCAGCAGACGTAGCAGGGACGTAGCCGGGCGTAGCAAGGACGTAGCGTGGGCGTAAGCAGGGCGTAGCAGGACGTAGCAGACGTAGCGGGCGTACGCAGTATGCAGGACGTAGCAGGAAACGTTAGGCAGGGACGTAGGGACGTACAGGGCGTGCCGTAGCTATCAGGGCGTAGTGGACGTAGCGGGCGTAGCAGGACTAGCGAGCTAGCAGCAGCAGGACGTAGCTGCAACAGCGATCGTGGCAGGATAACATTGGCATCGCAGAAGGGAACGTTGGCTGGACCATGCGACAGCTGCAACCATGATTTTGGAGCCTCCCTGATCTGAGGAAAACGCCTTTCTACAGGACCCAGAACATTGTGCCGCGCTCCTGGTCATACGCGTTAATATGGACGAAGCTTCTGCTACTGGAGCTAAATCTCTTCTGTGGACGGAGATCGGTTTTGTCTTAAAATTCAACGTAGTAGAGTAGAAGCAGCCTGAACCAACACACCTGAACTGACACACAACTCATCTCCATTTGCGAGAGTGTCAGATAGTTTTTTTGGTATATTTTGTCCATCTGTACTGGCCCTTTCAGAATAAAAGCTTCCCCTGTCCATGACGCCCCAGATCAGATGTGCTGACACAGTCATCAGACACAGGAATCAGCTGCTCCCCCAGCACCGAGTATGAAGGTGGTGTCATTGAGGGTGTGATAACTGTGAAAGTCTGTCTACACGTGTCTCCTGTCTGCTCATCTCTATCCTGTGTCCACCCGCAACACCATCACACACCACAAGACGCTAAAGACAACCCACCACCATCCGCAACACACAACCCACACCACAGACCGACCACACACACCACAAACCACGCACGCACCACACAGACCCACACAGAACACACACACACCACGAGCACGCACTCACAACTCAGACACCACACACACAACCACAACCACGACAACACCATACACACCAACACACGCACAGACAGACCAGACACACACCACAACATACAACACACACCACACCACGCAACACAGACCGCACACACACAACACCACCACAGACACACACACAACACACAGGCACAAACCACACAACCAAACAAGCACTCACACTACACCACACAGAATGCACCACCCCACACACACACACACACACGCACACACACACACACCACACACACACACACACCCACACACACCAAACCACTTTCTGTCCTCCTCTCGTCATCGGGATATTCTTTAATAAGAGCCGGATCAACAACGTCAGCAAACGCCTGTCTGGCCTGACAGCCGTGCATCTTGAACCCTTTTAAAAGAGGGTGTAGAGGAAAGAAAAGGAGAGAAAATAGGACATGTTTCGCACAATTTATGCAGCGTTAATTTTTTCCAGCCCCCGCATCTACTGTTTACAGAGTCCTGCGCATCTCAAACCTCCGTCTCTTATTCTTCTCTTCCCCTCCTCCCTTCCCCTTATCTCTCAAACCACAATCCATCCTGTACTTTTCCTTACCACCCCCTCTAACTTGTTGTGGCTTATGTTATTCTGATTTTTTTTTTTTCTTCTTCTCTCTTTCTTTCTTCTCTCCAGTCTTTTTGGTGTCACTAGTGAGGATGCTCTCCCTTGGGGTGGCTAAATTTACATCTCTCCATATGACAAACACAAACAAAGAAGAAAATAAATCAAATGTGAGGTGGAGAGAGAGAGAAGAAGAGGAGAAGAGGAGAAGAGGAGGCTGAGAGCAGCTGTGGATGTTTATCTGTCTCAGAACATTTATATATATATATATATATATATATATATATATATATATATATATATATATATATATATATATATATATATGTGTGTATATATGAATACAACAGCGTGGTAATATTGATATCCGTCCAATAGATTAAGTCTCTGCAAATGCATGGATACATAGTGATTAAACATTCCTCCATAGTACACAATACTTTATATTTAAAGACTATATAGACACCGTTAAAACCCAAACTGTCTCCAACAATGACACCATGCGACAGCTGGCTCGACAGCTTTTGGATAATAAGATTGGATTTTGTTTTTTTTTAAAACACACAGAAATTGAAATAGAAAGTTGTTTGTGTGTGTGATACAGAACAGAGAGACTCAACTGGACAGGAGGAGCCATTACCTCGACACCAGCTCGGTGTCACCTGTCATCCCTCTCTCCGGAGACCACGCTACATCCAGGCTGGATGTGTCTCTGAGTGTGTGTGTGTGTGTGTGGGTGTGTGTGTGTGCGTGTGTGGGTGTGGGTGGGTGTGTGTGTGTGGGTGGGTGGGTGCATGTTTGAGTGTGTGTCAGAGCAGAAACTAACCCCCCAACCCTCCCTACACCGGCTCAGTTTACCATAAAATTTCACTTATGAAAATTCATGTGCCGGAAAAAAAAGCCCAAAAGACAGGCGTGCAGTAAGCGGGTACATGTATGTATGTACAGGGTACATGTGAGTGTACATGGTACATGTAGAAGTATGTATGTACAGGTAGTAGCAGGGTACATGTATTGCAGGGTACTGTGTATGTACGGGTAGATGTATTATACAGGGTTATGGTATGTATGTACAGGGTACATGTATGATGTATGTATGTACAGGGCACATGTATGTATGTACAGGGTAGATGTATGCATGTACAGGGTACATGTATATATGTACAGGGTACATGTATGTATGTACAGGGTACATGTATACATGTATGAATGTACAGGGTACATGTATGTATGCATGTACAGGGCTTCAGCTGGATGGAGGATTCATCAACAATGGTATGTACACATGTATTCCTCGCCTCTTTCCTGCTTCCATATCTGAATATTGAGAGGAGCGTTGGGTGGGGGCTTGTGTAGAAGAAGGAAGAGGCTTGATCAGTCCCAAATATGTGTGTTAATGTAGTGTTGTGTGTGGTGTGTGTGTGTATTGTGTGTGTGTGTGTGTGTGTGTGTGTGTGTGTGTGTTGTGTGTGTGTGTGTGTGTGTGTGCAGGGTTGTGACAAGCAGAGGAGCCCTGCTGTGTCTCAGCGCGTCTCTCTGATACATTATTAATAGGGCGGCGTTTAGAGTAACGAGCGGAGCATTTGAGCCCCCCCTTCTGTCCCGCTCCCCCCCCCCCCACCCCCCCCCCCACCTCGGTGACACGCTCCCTGGGAATCCGCTGTGCACGGCAGATCACAGGAAGCGACACAGCGACGTTTCTCACGCCGTACAGGAATACCAGCAACCCAGCATACCCAGGATAGTACCCCGATACCTCCAGCCTCACACACGTCATAGAGACAGTGGTCTGCAGGAGTGTGTCCGCTCGTTGACACGGTAACAGTCCGCGGACGTCCAGATGTGACAAAAAGTAACTAACACACAGACTCACATCTACACACTTGCACGCATGCACGTACACATGCACACACACACACACACACACACACACACACACACACACACACACACACCACACACACACACAGGGGAGAGGTACGAGTCTGCCCAATATATCTCGACCCCAAGTCAAAGAAACCGAAAATCCAAAAATGTATATGTAAGTAATAGTAGTATGTAAAAAAACAAAAAAACACCGGCATAGTCAAAATCAGTACATGCATTAAAAGTAGAATTGGGTGCAGATTTTGCCAAAAGGACCGCCCCCCCCCCCCTCGGATTCTTCCCATTCAGCACCGCAGATTCTCCATGTAGCCGGTTTCTGAAACCCGGTGGATCTGATGTACTGACGAACTTTCTCAGCTTTCAATATTACTTCTGTTTCCTCGGGTCAGGGAGGCTCCAAAATCATGGTAGCAGCTGTCGCCATGGTCCCGCTACACGCTCTGCAATGCCCTGTTACATCCTGTTACATTCTGCTACGTCCTGCTACGCCCTGCTACGTCCTGCTACGCCCTGTTACACCCTGTTACATCCTGCTACGTCCTGCTATGTCCTGCTTCGCCCTGCTAAGTCCTGCTACATCCTGCTACGCCCTGCTACGTCCTGCTACGTCCTGCTAAGTCCTGCTACGCCCTGCTACGTCCTGCTACGTCCTGCTACGTCCTGCTAAGTCCTGCTACGCCCTGCTACGTCCTGCTACGTCCTGCTACATCCTGCTACGCCCTGCTACGCCCTGCTACGTCCTGCTACGTCCTGCTGGGCCTTGAAATGCCCACAGTGCCCTGCTATGCCATGAACTACTACAAAGAACTACTACAAACTACTATTTTTTGGGACTGTTATTGCCTCTTCATTTTAACCCCAACCGGTCATCAGACACCGCCTACCAAGAGCCTGGGTCTGGGTCTGGGCCTGGGTCTGGGTCTGGGTCTGGGTCTGGGCCTGGGCCTGGGTCTAGGTCTGGGTCTGTCCCAGGTTTCTGCCTAAAAGGAAGTTTTTCCTCTCCACTGTGGCCCTGTTGCTTGCTCTGGAGGAAACTACTAGACCTGTTGGGTCCTTGTAAATTCTGGAGTGTGGTCTAGACCTGCTCTATCTGTAAAGGGTCTCGAGATAACTCTTGTTATGAATTGATACTAAAAATAAAACTGAATTGAATTCAATTGAAAAATGTTTCCCATCAACCTTCACTAAGTCTCTCCTCTCCTCTCCTTGACCCTCCTCTCATTTCCTCCTCTCTGCCACCTTGCTCATCTCCTCTCCCCTACCCTCTAGTCTCTCCTCTCCTCTCCTTGACCCTCCTCTCATTTCCTCCTCTCCTCCTTGCTCATCTCCTCTCCCCTTCCCTCTGGTATCTTCTCCTGCTTTCCTCTCCAATGTCTTCTCTTCTTCTTTCTCTGTGCAGATGTTTTTTTTCCCTGTTATTTTACACCTCTCCCTCTGATAAATAATGCAAATGCAAACCTTCACCTGCAAATTCAATCCTCTGCATCTTTTTTCTCTGCCATTGTTTTGCAGAATTTCATATTTCGGGTCCTAACCCCCCCCCCCCCTCCCCTACATCCAGTGCATGTTCACATTATACTCATCTCTTTCTGCTATTACTTTCTGACTAATTAAATAATTTTCTCCCCTCTTTGTCCCCCCCCCCCGTCTGCCCTTCAAATCTTCCGGGTCCGGCTGAGTCTCTGTTGTCTGCCTCATTACTGACTGTTCAGCCATTTGATTTTCTGAAGCGCCTGTGCAGCCACGCCGCGACCTTCTCATCCCTATTATTGCCCACCAGACAAACAAGCACACACCCACACCCACACACACACACACACACACACACTCACACACGCACACACACAAGCATAGAAACGCATAAAGACACAAGCTGCCTTTCCATTCCTCTTGTACGATGCATTCAGTGTCCGTGAATATGTGGACTTTCTGTGTTTCTGTTCACCGGACGGTGTTATGGTGCAGCAACGCGTGACGCTGACAGCTGAGATTTAGCTTTTATTTTCCCAGGGCTACTCAGCAGAATGTAAAAAGTGCCTCCATAAAGAAGTGCATCGCCGAGCGACTGCCTGTGATTCCACACCACAGTTGGGGATGACAGCGCCATTCCTCTCGGTGACGGATGCGCCGTTGCATCCTCCCAAACTCTCAGCCCCGCTCAGGTTATGAATGTTGCTGGCAACGCGTGGAAATACTGGGGCCTGTCTTTTTTTTTTTACCCACTAGCTTCTGTCTAAGGCACAATTCTAGTCAGAAACCAACCAGTGAAGGACGCCAAAGCACATCATATTGGCACAACAATGACATATGACTGATAGGTAGAATATTTAAGCATGTAGCTGTGTGTGTGTGTGTGTGTGTGTGTGTGTGTGTGTATAGCCACGGTTAGCCACGGTTCAATAATTGACTAAAGCTGCATTTAATCTAAAGTTATTGGACTCGTCATGTGTGCAGTCTCCTCCGTCATTTCTGGTGAAGATTCCCAGATATACACCAGATATCATATGACCACATGAGACATAAAAAATAGTCTTCGGGACCACGTTTTTGTCTCTCACCCTGAGGTTCTTTTTCACAGGTTTGTTAGCCTTGGCCCGGAAATCCCCTGACCGCTAGCGTCAGACTAGTGTAAAAATAATGGAGGTATCATCCGTGACCTCACCTATTGGTAGGCTATGTGGACAGCGGTTTTAAAGCCTCAAGTTTGACGATACGTGCATCGCCATTTTGTTTTTTTGCAACTGTAGTGAAAGGCAGAGCCGGGGGAGGATGACGCAGCCAAGCCAGGGTTGTTTATGCTTTCATAGCGCTAAGCTAAGCTAAGCTAAGCGCTAAAGAGGGGAAGTTGCGGATTTTCAACCCTTCTGAAAGGAGTCATCCAGCGGAGATTTACCGACATTGTACACAGAACTCCGGGTACTGGTGCCATTTGTCTGCATTTGTCTGCATTTGTCTGCATGTATGACAGTACAGAAAATTGTTAGTAAGAAGGGAAAAAAAGTCACCAGCTAACGCCAGCGGTAGCTAGCTAGCTAGCTAGCTTAGTTGGCAGAACGTTGAACAAGACATTTCAGGAGACCAACACGTTCCAGTTAACTTTGATGAAGTGAAAACACACAGTGAGAGGGTCAAAGTTTAAGATGAAAACACCCAAAACAAGTTGAGGTGTATTTTAATGTCCACGGTGTTAGCGTGGTTAGCGTCGCTAAGCCTCTGTCCTGACTGACAGGTCCTAAAGCCTCCCCTGCTTTATCGTGTATTTCAAAATAAACTGGAGCATCATTTACTAAATGAAGACGTGAAACTAGCGATTGAGACCATCAACTATTTACTGAAGTAATAAATCAAGGTAGAAGTGGCTCATTGTCTCATATGACTTCTATAGAAACAGACTTCTTTTACAATCCAGTGGAGTCGCCCCTGCTGGATATGAGAGAGAATGCAGCTTTAACGTTAACCCTTGTGTTGTCTTCCCGTCAACCGAGAAAAAAAGTTATCACTTTTTCTGACATTTTTGTCACTTTTTCAATGTTGTGGGGGCTTTTTTTTGATGTTTTTTTCCAAAGTTATTTGATATTTCTAATGTTGACATTTTCCGCTTATTTTGAAGAGCCATTTTTTGTGATGAAAAAACTGAAAATGGGTCAAATTGACCCGAGGACAACACGAGGACGCATTGGCTTCACTTTTAAAGCTTCTTGGTCCATCTTTTCCTACGTTATTTGGCCACAACATGCCCCCCCCCCCCCTCCTCCTCCAGCCCCTCACAGCCAGCAGCAGGTAGCCTAACTAAAATATAAATTTCCTGCTGTGTGCTTGAAGAATTGCCTGTGTGCCTCTGTCCTTCCCTTGTTTCCTGAGTGATTGTCTGTCATTTCTTGCACCTTGTTTTCCCTTTTCCGTGATTGAATCAGCATACAAATTAGGCTCAAGTGATTGAGCAGTGAACTACAGGTTTGGAGGCCTCTTGTCTTCCCCCCGTGACGGATGCGACCGGAGGAATCCTTCTGTTATCCACCTGAAATTCTGCTGTGAGATTCAACCGGACGCTTTAAAAAACATTATATTCAAAGAAGCTTGTGAAAGTGGTTATGCCTGTGTATGAAATGCTAAAACATTTTAATATAAATTACCTATTTATAAATCCTGCACATATACACTTGTACATATACACAAACATGGGTGTACCTGCACAAACCCTGCATCCAGACTATTCATTATCTCCCCCCCTAGAGCAGTCCAGAGGGGCAAACTGTGTGGCCACTGCAAGCCAAACATGCTTGGAGGCTGCAGGCCAGAGCCAAATGGGCCAATCACCTGCCCCAGGTGTCAACAGGCCCCCTTGGCCCTGAGTGCCAGGGCGTTTTGGAGATGGAGAGCCAGATAGAAAGCCATCTCATTACCTTCTCCCTGGGGCTGCAACTAAGCAGGGGATGGAGAGTGTGAAGGCCGTGTCACCTCCGTGGATGGCTCTTATGAACTGTGGTTAGTTGAAATCTGATATATCTGAGTCCTTGCTTGGCGCACAACCAGTTAAAACAGCCGGCTAAGATTTTAAGATTTACCTAGTGTCCCATTGCCACATTCAGCGCTGTGAAGAGAAGTCTGGCTCCGCCACAGAGGCGTTTTAGGATAGGAGAAAAAAAAAAAAAACTCTGGGTTGTTTTTGCTGTTCTTTGAACCTTGGGAAGGAACTTGTTTTGGTGGAAAATGTGCACCCTGCAAAAGAAAACACCACATCCAGTATTACCCCTGGTTTGGTATTCGGATGAAATTGACCGATTTTTCAAATTTTTACAAGAAGAAAAATGGTACAAGTTAGATTTTTTCTACCTGAAAATCAACGGCCTTTCCTTATTTCCTGTGATAAACATG
>NW_022605582.1:775381-783286 GCF_008692095.1 Etheostoma spectabile | reverse complement strand
TCAATTCAGAAAATTATTCTGGATATGACACTTATGTTTTTTCCAAGATAAGAATGATCACATAAAGGATATTTAAACATCATGTTGTCTAAGGGTCAAATTGAGCCGTTGTCCTATATCAATGTTCTTTATAATTCCCCAAAATAACATGATTGATTCCAACGCTCTTTGCCAAGTACAAATCTCTACTTTCATTAAGTTTGGGGCGTCATATTCAGTTTTATAGCATTTGAAAACAAATGGAAGTGTTGTTGAAATAGTATTGAGTAAAAGTTGACATATTCCAGTCTGTGATTATCATCAACATCCATTCCTTTAATTTTAGTCTCAATAATTCCTAATTTCTGCTTTTCAAACTCAATCATTAGGTATAATTTCCTATAAATGAGGTTTATTGACCATAAATTCCCAAAATAACTTTAAAACTAAAGTTAATAAGTTAGTGTTACGTAGTGTTGAAAACGTCAAAATAAGTGACAAACATTGAAAAAAAAAGGACCAAAACGATTAAAAAGTGTCAACAACAGTGTTGATTTTTGACACAAAACAGTAACATGAGCGTATGCATGGTTACACCTCAAGATCTCTTACCTTTCTCCGACACCCCACCAATCGGCCCCAGAACGTCCCAGTTAGAGAGGAGATGCCCTCAACATATTCTCTGTAAACCTTTACAATCGTTCCCCAAAAGAACCGAGCAGGCCGGCCTTGTA
The DNA here is from genome assembly GCF_008692095.1 of Etheostoma spectabile. Classification (NCBI taxonomy): domain Eukaryota; kingdom Metazoa; phylum Chordata; class Actinopteri; order Perciformes; family Percidae; genus Etheostoma; species Etheostoma spectabile. The sequence continues at coordinate 782,573 of NW_022605582.1, read as the reverse complement.
GCACGGCCCAAATATTCTTCAAAACTCGACATTTTCAGCGTGTAGCTCGCTAGCTCGAAGGCTGTTATGGTTTCCCGTAGGATTTAAAGAACGGCAACACACACACACACACGCACACACACACACACACACACAGAGCGTGAGCCACGCGCCAGATGTCAAGCTTTTATCCAGGATATGTACTTCCGTTTGAAAAATAAATAACAAGAAAATGGAAAATGCTCCATCTTTCACATTCCTTCTCCTCCCCCCCCACACACATACACACCCACCCACACCCACCCACACACACACACACACACACACACACACACACACATCTTCCCCAGTCCCTCACTGTCTCTTCTACAGTCATGCAATCCCAACAGTTATTGATTTGTTTGCGCGCTCCATCATGGGCGCTGCTCTAGCACGGTAAGAGCTGATCATACAGCACCATTTGATGCTAACGTGGTGTATTGTGTGTGTGTGTGTGTGTGTGGTGTGTGTGTGTGTGCGTGTGTGTGTGCGTGTGTGTGTGCGCGCTGACCTTGGCGGAGATACACAATGCCGGCTCGCTGAAATCCCAGCGTGAAAGGCGGTGCAGATCCACACAAAGAGCTGTTTAACCGTCCAGAAGCCCTCCGGGTGCTCCACCTTTCACTCCATCCTTTCAATATTTCATGCCCCGGCCCGGACCACGCTCCGGCCAAACGCCTCGGCCCAGGTTGCTGGAATATGGATGAGAGTGCACGTTTACCCATTTACCTGGATGTCAGTCGGAAACCCCCCCCCCCTCCCCCCAAAGCTCACCTCTGCTCACCTGCTCGGGTCCAGAGCTAGCTTGTTACGGAGAGGATGAGGGAGGAAAATACACAGAAAAATCCTACAGGAGCTCTGGGATAAGAAAAACACAACATTTATGTGGAAGAGAAGTTGGAGATTATAGTTACAGTTCACTGTAGAACTGAACAATGTACATTTATTTGACAACTATTATCACAAATTACTTAACATATTAGTTTACTTTGAAAGGACAAAGCTATATTATATAGTGTAACTAGTCAAATGGCCATTTAGGGCCAAGTACTTTCACTTTTGATACTTTAAAGTGGCCATATTATGACAAAATTACTGTATAGATATGTATATATATAGAAAATTGAGCCCCAAAATCCTTATTTCATCGGCGTAAAACACACTTCATTCAAATACCACCAGACTCTTTATTATAATTTAAGTTTCAGATGGATTTTTAGTCGCTTACCTCAGTTCACCCCTACATCTCCATGCACTAATTGCATGTATAGAGTTAAAGATACCACACAAGACTTCACTTAATGTAATTAGACTGTGGTTCAATTGTTCTTTAATATCTCCGGATAAAGCCAATGTGTTACGTGGAGTAATTACGGCTAATGACTGCAGCAGGAGAGGGGGGGGGGGGGGGGGGGGCAGAAAGTGGGGTGCGTGTTGAAAGAAAGCAGTGGATTCATTTTTGTCTAATAGACCTTTTTGTCGAATTGGTTCCGCCCGCATGTGATAAGGGTGTTAAAAATGAATGATTTATAACTATTGAGCCAGCAATCACATTTTAATTAGGCCATAATTTATGATAATTTGTCTTCTTTCACAGCAGAACGGTTAATAATTGTTAATTAGCCGTTGATGATGTGTCCTTTGAACATCTAACCTAATGGCCAATTCTCAGCCTATAGGAGCAAAAGACCTCGGCGAGACACCAACCGAGTGTGTGTGGTGTGGGTGTGGTGTGTGTGTGTGTGTGTGTGTGTGTGTGTGTGTGTGTGTGTGTGTGTGTGTGTGTTTGAACACATGTGAGAAGACAGTCGTGGAAAGAATTTAAAAAATATTTGACAAAAAATGAAAAACAGCAACATGTCATGTCCATCTGTAGCATCTCTGGGTTGGCACCAGATTTTCTCACATTACCAGGCTGGCTATGTGTGCCTGCCAAGTCCATCTATCCCTCCATCCCTCCATCCATCCCTCCATCCACCCAATCCCTCCATCCCTCTCCATCCCTCCAATCCCTCCATCCCTCAATCCCCCATCCATCCCTCCATCCCTCCATCCATCCCTCCATCCTATCATCCATCCTTCCTCCATCCCTCCCATCCCTCCATCCGCCCATCCTCCATCCCTCCCTCCATCCCTCACTCCCATCCCTCCATCCCCCCATCCCTCAATCCCTCCATCCATCCCCTCCATCTCCCCCATCCCATCCACTCCATCCATCCCTTCACCCCTCCCTCCATACCCCCGTCCCTCCCAATCCATCCTCCCCATCCACTCCATCTCCTCCATCCATCCCTCCCATCCCTCCCTCCATCCCCCTCCATCATTGCCTATCCCACTCTCATCACCCTCATCTTCCCCTCCCTCCATCCATCCATCATCCCCACCTCCCCCCCTCCCCCCATCGCAATCCTCCCTCTCTCACATCCCTCCCTCCATCCCCTCTCCACGCTCCCTGCCATGGCCTCGCTGTCACCAACCCCCATCTCCATTCTCCATTCCATGTGGACCCTCTCCTGCCGTCCACTCCCTCGCCATCCCTCCCTGTTGGGGTTGTCCTGACCATTTCCCGGCTCCCATCACCAGAACCCTCCAATGCCCGCCCCTAATCACACTACTAAGCATAGCCCCTCCCTCCTCATCCCATCCCTCGACCTCCATCACACATCCGTCGTCCGCTGCTAATGCCATCCCTCCACTCTCTCCATCCCTCGTCCCTCCAATCCTCCCGCCAGCCTCCTCCAGCAGCACCTCCGCCCCCTCCTCACATCCCATCCATCCCCCTCTCATCCATCACTCCACTCCATACCATGCTATCCATACCATTGGCCACCGCTCCCCTCCCTCCATCCATCCATCCCTCCATCCATCCATCCATCCCTCCATCCATCCCTCCATCCCTCCAAGTGGAGAAAAAGTGCAGAAAAAATAAAGACAGGAGGAGAAAGAATGCATAAAAAAGAAGAGAGTCATACCTTCCTCGGGTCTTTTTTTTTAGGAATTGTTATTTTTTAACAATTGTCTGTGTGTCTAAGTCTTTGGCTTTAAATACTGACTCAGGCTTCTATTTAGTCTTAGTGCTAGCAGATTGCTGCTGGGGGGGCGTTCCATTCCACGCTGCACCCTCTGCTAACCAGTCGGTCCCTTTCGTGGTATTAGGGGACCACTAAGGTCTATATAAAGAGACTTCAGATACAGAATTAGAGGACCACTAAGGTCTATATAAAAGAGACTTCAGATACATCTTAGGGAGCCACTAAGTCTATATAAAGAGACTTCAGATACAGTATTAGGACCACTAGTCTACATAAAGAGACTTCAGATACATATTAGGGACCACAAGGTCTATTATAAGAGATCTTCAGATACAGTATTAGGGGACCACTAAGGTCTATTAAAAAGAGACTTCAATTCCCAGTATTAGGGAGACCACGAAGGTCATATAAAAGATACTCTTAGATACAGTTAAGGGGACCCTCTACCGTTTGCCTACCCAGCCTCGACTGGGAGTGGATGATGCTGTGTCATCTCTCTGCGCTGGCTCATTTGCACCTAGAGGTGGTGGCGCACTGTAGAATCACATTTTTTGATTTCTCCAGTGCATTCAACACATCCAGCCTCAGCTACTTGGTGAGAAGCTGCGGTTGATGGGTTTCGGTGCGTCGGTCCATAGTCTCCTGGATCACTGACTACCTGCAGACAACCAGTTGTCTCTCCGCCTGGACCGTGTTCTGTCTGATGTGGTGGTGATGGGACGGGGGCCCCCACAGGGGACTGTGCTGTCTCCTTTTCTGTTCACCTTTACACCTCAGACTTCCATACCAACTCAGAGTCTGTCACCTAACAGAAGTTTTCTGATGACTCTGCAGTTGTGGGTGTATAGGGATTGACAGGAAGGGTGAGTACAGGGCACCTGGTGGGTGACTTTGTGGAGTGGTCTGTAAGAACCACCTGCGCTGAACCGTGGATAAGACCGAGAGGTGTGGTGTCGACTTCAGGAGGAAGGGAAACGGCTCCGCAGCCCCTATGCATTCTGGGAAGTGACTGGACATGGTGGAGGATTACAGATAAATCTGGGTGTCAACATTCGACAGCAGGCTAACTGACAGGTCACAAGCACTGCTTTTTTACAAGAAGGGGTGAGCATCTCTATTTTCCTGAGGAACTGAGATCCTTCAACGTGTGCAGCAGATGTTGGAGACTTCTACCAGTCTGTTGTGGCCATGCTCTGTTTCTCCCTCCGTCATCTGCTGGGGCAGCAGCATGGAGCCAGCGATTACAAACAGACTGAACAAACTGATCAGGAAGGCTGGCTCCTGATCGGCTGCAAACAGGACACATTTGAAGCGTGGTGGAGAGGATTGTCGCTGAACACCTGTATCTATCATGGATAACCCTGACCACCCCTTCCACCCCACACTGGTGTCCAACAGAGGAGCAGCTTCTCAAGAGGCTCCGACAGTTTAAATGCCGCAACGACCGCTACAGGAATCAATTCTACCTCAGCATAAATCTTCAACACTTCATCCCTGGGGGTAGATGCGACTCTGTACACACAATACTACAAGGGCAACCGGCACGACTGGGTCATATTTACAAAAGCTGCACATTTTTGTTTTGTTTTTCCCATCTTGTATTACATTAATATATTGTTCTTACACTTCTTATATTTTTATTCTTAATTTTGTTATTATAATTAATTATTTCATGTATATTGTATGTATGTATATTTTGTGGTGCGTGCTGTACACTGTTTTTCCCATTTTTTTGGGATTCATAATTCTATCTATCTATCTATCTATCTAAGGTCTATATAAAGAGACTTCAAGATACAGTATTACGGGACCACTAAGGTCTATATAAGAGACTTCAGATACAGTATTAGGGACCACTAAGGTCTATAACAAAAGACTTCATATACAGTATTAGGGACCACTAAGGTCAATATAAAAGAGTTTCAGATACAGTATTAGGGGACCACTAAGGTCATATAAAAGAGACTCAGATACGTATTAGAGGACCACTAATGTCTGAGATAAAAGAAGACTTTCAGAATCAGTATTAGAGGACCACTAAGGTCTATGTGAAACTGCTAACTGGAGCCTGTTCCATTCTAACTAGAGCCTGTTTTATGCTAACTGGAGCCTGTTTTATGCTAACTGGAGCCTGTTTTATGCTAACTGGAGCCTGTTTCAAGCTAACTGGAGCCTGTTTCAATAACTGAAGCCTGCTTCATGCTAACTGGAGACTGTTTCAAGCTAACTGGAGCCTGTTTTGTGCTAAGTGGAGCCTCCTTTATGCTAACTGGAGCCGGTTTCATGCTAACTGTAGCCTGTTCCATGATAACTGGAGCCTGCTTCATGCTAACTAGAGCCTGTTTTATGCTAACTGGAGCCGGTTTCAAGCTAACTGGAGCCTGTTTCAAGCTAACTGGAGCTCTTTATAGTGGCAAATGTGATTGTGAAACACTGTTTCTCTGTTTACCAGAATAAACGGCTGTGAAAGACATCGAAGAGCGACGGTTTCGTTTGTAACACAACAACGCAAAAGAGAGAGCTCACCTGCTACACAAGCACAACTGTTTTTCCACATACATGGTAATAAATGTGCCCTCCTTCCACCTGCAAACTTGGGGTCATCCTCTTAGCGCTCCCTCATCCACTTTATGCGTATGTGTGAGCCATTCACCGTGCTAACAGAGCTCCTTTGTGCCTTTGCAGGTTGTTTTTCAAGCTCTGATGCAAGCACTGAAGGGGAGAGTCACTGTAAAGGGAGTGCAGGACAACAGAGCCCATTGAGACAATTATTTTAATGTATTCCCCCATCTGACGTTAGAGAGTATTTTTTGCTAATGCACACTTTCATATGTTTGTTCGTGCGCCGGGGATCTACATTTGACAGTTATACACTCAGCGTGGGTTTGTAAAAACGGGCGTGTAACTATATTCAGAGGCTTCATGAGGCTTCATGACGTTTTCACTCGAGTGTGAAAAACAAGAAGCATCCTTTTCAGATATTTTAAATAACGTCTGTGGCACGGCAATTTTCGACGAGAGAGCAAACAGGAAGCTTGACTCCAAGTCTGCATTGAACAGGTTTCAACTCTTTGACCCCCCCCCCAAGTTCTTCAAGACAGGCTTTGTGGCCTGTGGTCAAAACGCGTATTTATTTGTGTCTGCGTGTGCAGGATCGCATGAGGGTAATTACAGAGACACATGACGTGCTTTTACTGAGCAAGCGTAGGGCATGGAAGAAGTATTCAGGTCCTTTAGTTCAATAAAAGTACTAATACCAGACGGTAAAAATACTCTGTTACAAGTAAAAGACCCACATTCAAAATTACCAACACTCACTTAAGTAAAAGTCTGTAAGTGTCATCAGGAAAAAGTAATTATTATATGTAGAAGTAAATGCAGTCAATGCAGACGAATCCTCCCATTTTAGAAAGTATACAGACACTAAAAAAGGAAGGAGCTGCAGCAAAGGAGCAGCACGTCGGAGTCGAACCCTGGACCGCTGCGTAAAACACTAAACCTATTGGCGCTGTGTTTGGTGTTTTTTTGCCCCCAACGTCTCCTTCCATGGTTATGTTTAGGGCTAAGATTAGCTGCCTGCAAGGCGACGTTGGAGGCAAAAAACACGGTGTAAGAAGGAGAGGTACCGCAGGTTTCTGTTCCTGTTTTTCTCCCATCTACATCACACACATTCTGTTTATCTTTCATATTGGTATTTATATTATTTTATTACAAGTACTTACTTTTCAACATTTATGGTCTCAGGTTAATATAATTTAAATTATGCTACCGACTCTTGCTTCTTTGCTCTAATTACACATTCAACTTAATTTTTAACGTCACTTACACCGCAATATTGTTTCTCTTATCATGGCAACCGCACTTTAAAATTCCTTTTGTTTGACGCCCTTTTGCTTACTCAGTCTACCATATTTTCATTGTCTATTGCTTGCCTGTATTTCTTGTGTGCTTACTTGTTTGTGTGTTATTGTTTTTTGCTGTTATTGAAGAAAATGCTGCTGCTGTAACAACAAAATGTCCCCGTCGTGGGATGAATAAAGTATAATCTAATCTAATCTAATCAAGCTATTGGCGCGCACTCTACCAACTGAACTACAATATTTCTCTCTGAGATGTAGCGGAGTAGAAGTAGAAAGTGGCAT
>NW_022605582.1:773914-775371 GCF_008692095.1 Etheostoma spectabile | reverse complement strand
AAGACTCAAGTAAAGTACAAGTACCTCAACATTTGGACTTAAAGCAACGCCAGAGCACTTTTCCTCTTTGGTCCCCCTACAGGTCGGAAGTGGAATTGTCCCATTATGTCTCATTGGACCTACAGATCGGCTACCAGATCTGGTAAATTCCCGCAGTGCGGTTATAGCCGGTAGAGAGCCGCAAAGTGAGAGACGTTCACCCTGCTACGAGTTGATGAACCACTGAAAAGATTTTTGGGAAAATTATTTGAACCCTCATGTTGTCCTATAGGGTCAAATTTGACCCGTTTCCAAGTTTTTTTTATATCAGAAAAATGGGCGGTTGAAAATGTCAACAAGGCGACAAAACATTGGGGAAAAAAAGCTTAAAATATATTGGAAAAAGTGACAAAAACTACAAAAAAAACCCACAAAGTAAGCGTCAAAACTTTGGAAAAACGGCTAAAATGTCGAAAAAGTGACATTGCGGGGAAAAACAATAAAAAATGTTGAAACCCCCCCAAAAAATTTACTACTTTGACATAGGGACATAGGGAACACAAAACTGTTTTTTTCATGTTGAGGGAAAGACAACACACTTTAAGGACAGTACTGGAGTAAATAACTATTTCAATTGTTGATTAATCCCTCGATGAATGGATGAGTTGTCTGGTCTCTAAAACGTCAGAAAACGGTGAAAAATGTTGATCAGTGTTCCCCCAAAAAGCCCTAGACGACGTCCTCAAATGTCTCATTTGTCCACAACTCAAAGATATTCAGTTTACTGTCACAGAGGAGAGAAGAAAGTGAGTTTAAATTTTGCTTTCAGGAAAAAAAAAAAAGGACTCAAACCCATAAATCTATTATGAAAATAGTTGCCGATTAACTTAACAGTCGACAACTGATCGTTAATCTTTGCAGCTCTACATTAGAGGACGTCATTCGGGGCTTTGGGAACCACTGATGGTCTTCTGCTATCGACCAAAACAACTAATCCGTTCATCTTTGCTGTCTCGTGTCGTCCACAACTCAAAGATATTCAGTTCACTGTCACAGAGGAGAAGAAACTAGAAGATATTCTCATTTAACCAGCAACAGTCAGAAAAATCACAGAGTAAATGTACTTAGTCACATTAACACACCACCACTGTCTTTCCCCTGTTTTATGTCTGAAGGCGCACCATAACCCTGAGCACAGGCAGCTGCTAATTAAATCAATATGAGATAATGAAGCGCAATTAGAGGCTCTGGCCGGGCCGAGGCTCGGCTGTGAGCACCGGGCCCCTCCCTCCGGGCCCCTCCCTCCGGGCCCCTACCTCCGGGCTCACGCCTCTTTAGAACCAGTTATTTCTTCCACTTCCTGGAGCCACAATCCCCACAGCAACCGTTCGGAGGAGCGATCACCGAGGCCGCCAACGCATCCTCACACTCAAACAGTGTTGTGCTCTCCATTTATCCTCGCCTACCTCTCTGAGCAG
>NW_022605582.1:769852-773904 GCF_008692095.1 Etheostoma spectabile | reverse complement strand
CATGCTGTTTACTCTCCCCCCCCCCTCCCTCCCTCTTTCCCTCCCTCTTTCCCTCCCTCCCCATCCGCCTCTCCTCTGCTTCAGTCTTCAGTTACTCACGTTTTTCACCTCGGCCTCTCAGTGCTTCTTCTTTTTCTTTCTCCTAACCTTGCACCTTGAACGGTGTTATCGTTGCACGCTAAAGCTTAAAATAAGCAGCGAAAACAGTATTTTTAGTCAACTGAAAAGAAATGAAAACCAAACTCTTGAAGGAAAAAAACTAAACGGAAACGATATTGCCAGGTTGACCCTCTGAGGTCTAAAGGCAGGGATCTTCAACAGGCGGTCCGGGTCCCCTATGGGGTCCTCAGAGTCGCTCCAATGGGGCCTCCAAATAATCGTTCATTTTTAAAAGTCTTAATATGATTCCAACATATTAGTAGAATAAGATATATATCCCCACTGATGACGGGCTTACTGGCCAATAGCTAATGTAGTCCACAGATACAGTGGATTGTTGATAATAGGATTTTAATTTGAATAGCTTAGTATTCTATGCAAAAAATGCATTAGGCTGCCCTAAACGTTAGTGTAGGACCAGATTAATATGCAACGTCTTGTTATACAATATGTGTGGTAGGGGGTCCCTGATCCGTCTCTCTTTCAGTTAAGGGGTCCTTGGATTAAAAAACACCTCAATTTCTTTTTATCAATTTTTACATAATTACATTTTTAAATTCCGATCCCTGTGTGTTGCATATCAACTTGTTCAGAATAAACTTAAAGGTCCCGTGGCATAAAAAATTTCACTTTATGAGATTTTTAACATTAATCGCGATAGGTGTAAACCGAGCCCTGGGTATCCTTAGGACGGGTGTACTGTATTTAAACCCGTCCTAAGTATTAGGAGCAGTGGACAGCTACAAACAGCGTCCGGTGATCAACATGGGGTCCAGTGTCCTACTCAGGGACACTTTGACATGTGGAATACTACTAGAACTGTTGGGTCCTTGTAAATTCTGGAGTGTGGTCTATCTGTAAAGTGTCTTGAGATAACTCTTGTTATGAATTGATACTATAAATAAAATTGAATTGAATTGAATTGAATAGATCTGCCAACCTTGTGGTTATGGGACGACTGTTCGACCTACCAGCCAAAAGTCACATGATAATACAATTAAACCTAAATACTGTGAATAAACTGTGAATCGCGTTCCAAAATTAAAATATACAGTCATATACAACTGTTATTACATAGATATATATATATATTATAATGGAATAGATAATAACTAGATAGACACACATATTATATATATATATATATATATATATATATTAATATAAGATCTATTTATATAATATATCTCACAGAGTGTACTGTACTATCACTTGCATGCTTCCTTGTTTAAAAGTCACCAGTGCACTATTTAGCTTCCACACACCCGCATAAAACAGGAACATGTCAGAGCTGTTTCCTCTGATGCAGGAGTCAGTGGTCCTGATTGACCTCTGCCTGTGCAGGAGCACCGTTCGATTCTTCTACACAGAGCTACAGGCGTGGCTTGTTGTGTTTGTGTGTGGTGTGTGTGTGGTGTGTGTGTGTGGTGGGGGGGGGGGGGGGGGGGGTGGGACATTAAAACAGGGGGCGTCAAACACTCAATTTCCTGTAAAATCATTAAGAGACATATTTACAGGTAAGAAAAATACATGTTTTGAGCCCCCCGAATGGTTAATTTTTGACGTCTTTTAAACAGGAGTTGGTCATATTGTTTTTAGGGGGACAAATTGATCTAAATCTAAATATTGGGAGGACATACACGCCCTGCAACCCCCCCCACCCCCCCCCCCCCCCCCCACTAGAATTACGCTCCTATGCCGTGATGTGTTTTTCTGACGAGCTTTGAGCCCTTGAATGGTTCTTTTGTTGACGTCTTTTTAGGGGAGTTGTCATATTTTTTTAGGGGGACAAATCTATCTAAATCTAAATATGGGATGGAGGGACATACGCCCTGCAACCTCCCCCCCCCCCCCCCCCCCCCCCCCCCCACCCCCCCCCCCCCCCCCCCCCGCCCCCCCCCCCCCCCCCCCCCCACACACACACACACACTAGAATCTACGCCTATGCCGTGAAGTGTTTTTCTGCCGAGCAAAAAGGTGCGAAACCCTCTCGAGATTTCAGCGTTCAACCAGCCAAACACTTGTGTCTCACCAGGAACACGAAGACGTGTCGCACCCTGATCTGAGATTCTCTGCCACCCTGTTAGATATTTACCGCATAAAATGAGCCGAAAAGTCAACAAACATATTCAGATTTTCAGATGGAAAAGGAGGAAAGGAGGAAAGGGGGTGGGGGGGGTGATGGGTGATGGGGGGGCTAAACAGGTGAAAACAGGAATTGTTCCGCATCGGTTGTGTCTCCGTGCTTTTCCCCTCGGCATCAGGAGCACTTAGCGGTGGCGTCGTGCGCGCCGGCGTCTAATGGGCTTTTAAGAGCTTCGCAAAAGGAACTATTTGTGTACCATCAGTAGCCTGTGATCGCTGTGTGACAACAGTATTTTAAGCGAGCTCCACGGCAACGGGAGGATGAGTACCCGGAGCTGTGGCTTTCCCCAGGGGAGCGCATGCTACCGAGATCTGACAGCTCAACTTCTCTCCCACTTTCCAACTCAGGTGTCTGTTTCCAACGACAACTGATGAGTCTTGATTCCTCACTCTCTTTTTCTTTTTTTATTTATCTATTTATTTATTTATTTATTGCCAGAAAAACGCATGTTTGTGAAGAAACAGAGCGAGACTAAACAGGGCGTTTTTCGACACCCTCTCGGCAGAAGACAGGGAAAGTTTGGATCTGGTTTTTTTTTCCCCCAGAGACATGGGAGTCACTTATTTTTTATTATTTCTAATCCACTCCGCATTTATTTATTCCCCGTTTGTAGGTAGGTTTATGTTGCTCAAGGACTTTAATTGTGCCATTGAGTAGTAGTTATTAACCCATAAGTCAGTGGCGGTTTAACCCTCATGTTGTTTCAGAGGGTTTTATATCAGGAATATTAGATTTCTTTCAACCAAATTGCCCAGAAATAACATAGATGCTTCCATAGGTTGTTCAGGTGACATTAATGATTACTTTCATTGAATTTTTTGGGTGTTTTATTTAATCTTATAGCATTTGAATGATTTTTCAAACCAGCATCCGGACTAAACTTTGACATCTACCCATCTGAGATCCACTCAACGTCCTCTGATCTTAACTAGTAGTCAAAATAATTCATGATCTCTGCCTTTTTAACTAAAAACCTTATGTATGATTTAATATAAATGAGTTTTGTTGACCATGAATTCCAAGAATAAGAATAATAAAACCTGTTATTAAACCAGCTCAGGTTTTCAAAAAAAGCGCCAAAAGCTGGAAAAAGTGAGAAATAAATCAGCAAAAACTGACATTGGAAAAGCATAAAAAAAATTCACTCGAAGGACGAGTTCATGGTTAACAGGAAGACAACACGAGGGTTAAGCCTTGACTCTGCTCTTGCCGAACCCCCCCCCACCCCCCTCCCCAACTGTGCCAAAGGGGGCCTGGGTGACGATGGGCTAAGTTCACTAATAAACTCACTGAGTCTTTGGTTGCAGACGCTGTTGCTCTACTCGTCACCAACAACAACGGTGCAGAGTTTTCTTCTAATTACGTCTAATAGCTCTCAGTGGGGAACACGGTCAGTGGACACCGCACTGTAACTGGATTTAAAAAAATGAGTAATTAGCTGTGTGTTTATGGGAATTGTCATTATGTATATGTGTTTATGTCGGATGTATATGGAGAGAGGATGTGGAATAAAACAATTAGCAGGAGTGGGGGTTGCAGTCTAATTGTTTACTCTCCTGTTGGTTATAATAATGTGAAATATCTCACCGCAACTAACTGGATTCTTTGCATAATGAATTCCTGGAGGAGTGGATGGAGCGAAATGAGGAGTGGTCCTAAGACGGGTCTGTGGGGAGCGCCAATCTCTTATAATCTCCGGCATTACTTCATAGAATAGAATAGAATAGAATAGAATAGAAAGCCTTTA
>NW_022605582.1:769447-769842 GCF_008692095.1 Etheostoma spectabile | reverse complement strand
ACACAAGTACACAGTACCTGTGCAATGAGACGGAAGCAATCCCTTTACAGGGTTGACACAAAATTTAAGATGAGAATATAAAATATCAAAAGTCAAAAATTAAATTTTTTTTAAATGTAGGTAGTGCAGAGAAAAAAAGAGGTGGGGGGCAACTGTATGCATATATAAAATGGCTTGAATACACATTCATCCGAGGATAGGTTCAGGGAAGGGAGGGACGCTGAGATTTAGGCTACATCTATACTACCCTTTCAGTTTAAAAACATATGTCTTTTGCTACGTTTACGCCTCCCGTCCACACTAGTGCGGCGTCCCCGAGCCCCTAAAACGGAGACATTTGGAGACACTGCTGCCCCCGTTTTGGTTTAAAAACTCCGGGGTTGCTTTGTAGTCTG
>NW_022605582.1:763650-769437 GCF_008692095.1 Etheostoma spectabile | reverse complement strand
AACGGAGACATTTGGAAACGAGGACGCGCGTTTTCCTCCATGTGAATTTGTTAATATTCTGATGAAAAGACAACAGAGATGAGACTACATTGGGTGTGCAGGGGGCCCAAATTTTTGCAGACGCCATTTTTGTTGTTTTCTGTCATTTTGAAAGTGTAAATGATGGAAATAAAATCTAACTTTTTGTGACATGTTATACGAATGTCTAATCTGTCATTTGATGCCTTTTGGAGATTTTTCCATCTTTTCTTGGCTTCTTTATGCACATTAATACACATTTTTACCTGGGGTGCCCAAACTTTCAAACCCCACTCACTGTACCTCATTACAGGATCAACCTGGAATGAGGCTACACCTACACTACTGCGTTTTGGTTTAAAAACATATGTCTTTTGCTACGTTTACGCCTCCCGTCCACACTACTGCGGCGTCTCCGAGCCCCTAAAACGGAGACATTTGGAGACACTGCTGCCCCCGTTTTGGATTAAAAACTCCGGGGTTGCTTTGTAGTCTGGACGGACACAAACGGAGACATTTGGAAACGAGGACGCGCGTCAGTCATTGCTATCAGTTAGGCAGCTTGTGGTGTTTTTTCCATTAATAGTACCGGCTTGATTCGACTGCGGTGCCCCGTCCTTCTTTTTCCATTGCAGATTAGTAGCGCCTCATGCGTTAGGCAAGCCGTGGCTGGTCGCCATAGCAGCAAACTGCCGTAACCTAACGGGACACACACACACACACACACACACACACACACACTCACAGAACGTCAAAGGTGTGTTTGATTTTTTGTTGCCACAGCCAGAAGGCAAATTAGTTTTCAGTTGCAGATTAGTTTCTAAAAAAAAAGAAAAAAACGCTGATTAACCGCCTGTCTCTAACAATGAGGACGATGACGCAGTGATTAGTGACGATTCTCTCCGACCAATCAGCAGTCTGCAGGTTTTCACGTCACCTTTGGTGTACTGAAGTACAAAAAGTACCTGTTAGCAGGTGCCAGGGGCTTTTTTTCGTAATAGAAAACCCCCAAAAAGGCGAGTAGAGTAGTTACCACGCGGTGAAAAACGCCATTACAGACCTTTCAGTAACAGTTCCACCTCGTCCTCTCTCCAAGATAATAAATCCCTGCTCTGACTTTTCACCGGTTATGTTCTTTTTCCAAAGTATTTCCTGTATTTTCAACTTCTACATCCATTATTTTCATTTTAACGCACATCTTTTATGTATTTTTTTCTCCCTGGTGTAACATTTACAACAGCGAGCGAAGACAGCGAGGGAGCAGAGATGGGAGGCAGACTAAGACTGTGGAGTGTGGGATGTTATCTCAGTTGTGAATGAGATTATATAATTATGATATGGAAATGATGCTGAAAGAGGAAAGTTGAGCAGACTGGAGCTTATCTGGTTATCGTGGCGGTCTCCAGTATCAATTACTGACGTCTCAATAACAATTACAAAACAATTCACCCATTTGGGATTCGGCTCAGTTCTTCGCTGTTAATATTACAGACTTGAAATCAATTTGCTGCCCCCCCGAAACTTATAAATGGGTTTGATGCTATTCGTGCATTGTTTGCTTCGGTGACAGCCGGTGATGCCGAGTGCGTTCGCCGATACGTTAGCGAGATGGAAACAGGCAAAACAAAACGCCGCAAGAGAGGGTTTCTTTGAGCACATAATAATAATAATAATAATAATAATAATAATAATATATCTCACCAAGGGAGAACTTTTGGCGAGTGTGAGCACAGAATACACAAATAGTGTCTTCTCAATCTCTCATTGGAGAACAAAATCAAACTCTCTTCACCCTGTGTTTTAACACACACACACACACACACACACACACACACACACACACGAAGACTGAATCTGCCATTTAATAATTATGAGGCGTAAAATCCTTGCCGACGGCGAGCATACTGAAGGATGTAATTATGACCTCTTTCAGAGAGCCCACGCTCAGTGGCATTGCCTACATTTCCACCCACGAGGACTGGGAGGAGAGACGGGGAGAGACCTTGGGTCACGAACCCGAGCGACTTGATTCGTTGATCTGAGAGAGACACGATGGGTTTCTGCTACTTTTTTTGCCCGGATGGGAGTTTCGATGACGCGAGGAGGGGCGTGGACGCTGTGTTTTTGTTGCGAGAAGAAGAGAGGGAGGGGAGGCGGAGCGAGGAGGAGCGGGGAGAGAGGAGAGGAGGAGAGGGAGGAGAGGGAGAGAGGGAGGAGGGAGAGGGAGAGGGGAGAGAGAAGAGGAGGAGGGGGAGAGAGAGAGAGAAGGAGAGAGAGAGGGAGAGAGAGATCGAGAGGAGAATGAGAGAGAGAGGGAGAGAGGGAGAGAGAGAGACACCCAGGGTGACGTGAGAGAGGCAGGCGAGGGAGAGAGGGGAGAGGAGAGAGAGGAGAGAGGGAGAGGGAGCGCAGAGCGAGAGATTGGAGCAACAGGGAGGCGAGCAGCAAGTGAGTGAGAGAGGGAGAGAGAGGAGAGGAGGAGGAGAGCGAGAGAAGGAGAGTGGGAGAGAGATGGAGAGAGAGCGGACTGAGCAAGAGGAGCAGGAGAGCGGAGAAGTGAGTGGCGAGGGAGAGGAGGCGAGCAGAGGAGCGAGAGGAGAGAGGTAGAGGTGAAGAGAGGGAGAGGAGAAGATGAGGGAGAGAGAGAGGAGAGGATGAGAGGGGGGAGAGAAGTGAGAGAGAGGAGGAGGAGGAGCGGAGAGGAGCGGAGAGCAGGGAAGAGAGCAGAGAGGGGAGGAGCAGAGAGGGAGAGGAGAGCGGAGAGATGGAGTGAGGGTGAGAGAGGCCGTAGGAGGAGGGGAGAGGGAGAGGGACGAGGAGCGACGAGGCGGAGGAGGAGAGAGAGGAGAGGGAGGAGAGTGAGAGGGAGAGAGAGGAGAGAAGAGAGGATGGCGAGAGGAGAGAGAGATGAGTGAGTGAGAGGGATGAGAGAAGAGGAGCGAGAGGGGAGGGAGAGAGAGAGATGTGAGTGAAGGGCGAGAAGAGAGGGAGAGGAGGGAGGAGGAGGAGGAGAGAGAGAGGAGCGGAGGGGAGGAGAGGGAGAGAGAGAGCGACGTGTGAGAGAGAGAGGAGAGAGGGAGAGAGAGAGAGAGAGAGAAAACTCCCAAGAAATGACAGGAAAACACGTGCCCTTCAAGCAATTAAGGACAATAATTCTCGCTAGAAAAATTTTCAATGTTTTCAGCCAGGAGCAAAAACAGGCATTGATGGTTGGAAATGGGGGGGGGGAGGGGCGGTGAGGATGAGGAGTGACATTTTCGATGATGGAACTGTTGTCTAAGTGTGTTTGTGTGTGTGTGTGTGTGTGTGTGTGTGTGTGTGGGGTTGGAATTTAACCCTGTGAGATGTTGCAGAGAACCCCTGAGGTGTGAAGTAGAAACACGGTGAAGTATAGGCCCTATGTGTATCAACATGATACACGCATCATCCAAAATTCAAAATTCAAGATTCATATTTGCCATTTGTGCGTCCACCAAACAGTCCAGGCCCACAGGAAGTCTTGTGCGGCCTCTTTGAGTCAAGTATAAAGAGTTAAGAGCAAAGAAAAGCACACCGACTTAACTAGAAAAGCATAATAGAAGGTAAATAAATTAAATAAGATAAAAGAGGGCAAGAAATATAATATATATAGCTACAAAAAGTGAAGCATTTCATACTAGGGCTTGGCAATATGGAGAAAATCAAATATCATTATTTTTTTGACCAAAGACCTCGATATCATCCATCCATCCATCATCCATCCATCCATCATCCACCATCCATCCACCCATCCATCATCCATCCATCCACCATCCACCATCCATCCATCCATCCATCATCCATCCATCCATCCATTCATCATCCATCATCCATCCATCCCATTCATTCATCACCATCTACCACAATCCATCCATCCTCATCCCTCATCCCATTCATCCATCCATCCACCATCCACCATCCCATCCATCATCCCATCCATCCCTCCATCCATCCATTCATCATCATCTATCCATTCCATCCATCCATCCATCATCCTCCATCCACCATCCACCATCATCATCCATCCCCCAATCCTCAACCATCATTCTCCATCATCATCCATCATCCATCCATCCATCACATCCATCCATCCATCCATCCATCCATCCACCATCCACCATCCCCATCCATCCATCCATCCATCCATCCATCCATCACATCCAACCCATCCACCATCCATCCATCCATCCACTCCACCATCATCCATCCATCCACTCCATATCATCATCCATCTTCATCCATCAATCCATCCATCCATCCATCCATCCATCCATCCATCCACCATCCACATCCACCATCACATCCTTCCACCATCCATCCATCCACCATCCATCCATCCATCATCATCATCCATGCCATCTTCATCATCCATCATCCATCCACATCCATCCATCCATCCAATCCATCCATCCATCCAACCATCCAACATCCACATCCCATACACATCCCATCCATCCACCATCATCCTCATCCACCATTCCATCCATCCATCCATCATCCACCATCCATCCATACAATCACCCCTCCATCCATCCATCCATCCCATCTCACCATCCACCATCCACCCATCACCATCCATCCATCCATCCACCATCCAATTTTATTCCCCCCATCAATCCATCAATCATCAATCCATCATCATCATCCACCCATCATCATCATCCATCATATACATCCATCCATGCCATCAATCCACACATCATCCATCCATCCATCCATCCATCCATCCATCCATCATCTAATCATCCATTCACCATCCACCATCATCCACCATCCATCCACCTCATTCACCATCACCATCCTCCATCATACCATCCATCCAGCCATCCATCCCATCATCATCCAAGCCATCCATCATCCATCAATCCAATCCACCATCATCCATCCTCCATCCATCCATCCATCCAACCAAATTGTCAAAAATTAAAAACTAACAAGGATGGTTCCCTACAAGGCTAATAACAAGTAAATTAAATGAGGAGTACACTACTTTCATCACATCACATTTGGTTTAAATCAATTTTATAGCACTGGGAAAAAGAAAAAAAAAGATAAAAGAAAGCAAAAAAAAAAAAAGTGGGATAAAATGTCAGAAAATGCTTCAAAAATGTGGGGAAAAAACAACAAAAAGCGCAGGGAAAAAGTGACAAAAGCCCCAGGAAAGCGAATTTTAAATTCAAACCCCCCCAAAAAACAAAAGTTGCATGGTCAATGGGAAGACAACACAAGGGTTATATAATATCCCGAATCCTGCTCCAGGGGCAGAGGGCTGTGATTGGCCAGGACCTTTGGCCCCAGGCACAAGCAAACAGGAGACATTAGCTCAGACTGCTAAGCTATCAGAATTTCCTCTAAAGATCAATACATTGCATATTTATTATGGCACAAAGGCCCCGTAAATTCGATCTGGAAATTATTAAGATGTAAGGAAGAATACATATATAACAGTAATTCATAGGGATTTTGTCATGCCTGAGCTCTTAAATAAAAAAGGTCTCAGTAAAACTACTCAATGTAAAATAAAGTAATAATTAAAAGGACTCTTACGATAGAGATTTAACCCTCGTGTTGTCTTCCCGTTAAAATTAAAAATCAACACTTTTGTTTGTCATTTTTTTGCCGTTTAACACTACGTCACACCAACTTATTAACTTTAGTTTTACAGTTATTTTTGGAATTTATGCTCAATAAACCTCATATATAGGAAATTATACCTAATGTTTGAGTCAGAAAAGCAGAAATTAGGAATTA
>NW_022605582.1:758256-763631 GCF_008692095.1 Etheostoma spectabile | reverse complement strand
AATGGATGTTGATGATAATCACAGACTGGAATATGTCAACTTTTACTCAACACTATATTCAAAAACACTTCAATTTGTTTTCAAATGCTATAAAATTGAATAAGACTCCCCAAAATTAATGAAAGTAGAGATGTGTATTTGGCAAAGAGCGTTGTGTGGAACCAATCATGTTATTTTGGGGAATTTAAAAACAACATTGATATAGGACAACGGGTCAATTTGACCCGAGGACAACGTGAGTGTTTAAATAACTACGAAACAACTGATTAACTGTTGTATTAAGTTCAAAGTTTCCATTTTATTTCGGTTCCATTGACTATTAATAATCTGTATTTTCAACCCCAAGTAAAAACGTTGCTTCTCTACATTTTGATTTTACTAATATCGCCAAAAGACAGAGACTGTGGATGATGTAATTTCTCGTATGAAGCTCAGACTGCGATCTTCCCAACATGATGGCGAGGGCAGCTGGACCCTGTTGGGAGGGGGGGGGCGGGCTGCAGGCAGCGGGATCCGGATCCTGGTGTTTGTGTACAGTACGAAATCCTGCGGTGGGATCGCATCTGTGGAAGCTGGCGGAACAAAAAGGTCTGAATGAGGAGAAACGGGCACCGGGGGGGAATGGAAAGCAGCTTTAGAGGAGGGAGGGCTGCACACACGTGCGCCGGCTGTTTACACTGGGCCCAGGACGCTACACGCCGATGCATTCCAGCGCTCACGGTGGCCTCACCAGATCCGGATCCATGTTTTCACGCTTGACTTTCCATTGCCTAAATGTGTGCATGTGTGTCTGTGTCTTTGCGCTCTCCGTGATGTGTAAAAGCACAACGCTCAGTAGCTTCTTAGCAAGGGGGACATTCATGAATCCAGAGTCTCTGCTTCCACCTCCGCACAGTGTTTTTTTTTTTTTCACCCTCTGGCTGTTGAGGATTTGACAGGCAGGGGTCACATACATCCCAGATCCCCCCTTTTTTTTTCCCGTCTCTCTCTACACCCAACAGTATTAACGCGCGCCTCGTCCTCCCCCTCGGGGGGACAGGGGGGGGGGGGGGGGTTCCGCGCGTCCTGCAATCAAAATCACGCGCAAAATGGAATCCTTTATATGCAAAACAAACAATGCGGAGGAAATAAAACATTCAGGCGAGCTGTCAGGTCCTTTCAAGAATCATACCGGGGGTTTTTGGGCCTTTCATCTTTGCGTCCCCACCTCTTCTCGGTTAATTCTTCATATTTTATGCCCCCCCCCCCATGCCTGCTTACACACCAAACATAGAAGTACCACCAACCCAAAACAATGCCACGTATATATGCACATTCAAACATCACTTCACACGACACACCCACCCACATATTTACGTACAACGAACACAAACAGACACGCGAGCGCGCAGGAGCGGACCAGCAGCGAACACACACACACACACACACACACACACAGGCAACGTTTTCACAAACAAAGATGCAGAATCTTATGCAAAAATGCAGACACAAAACAAATACTGGTTTACATAAATGGAATTAGGAATTGTGTTTTTTGTGGTTATAATACAGTGCTGACTTCCAAAAAGTATAGTTTTGTCACCTTTAGTTCATAATAAATCAACCGACTCCACTGGGTCTAAAAAGAAGTCTGTTTCTATAGAAGTCTATGGGAAAATGAGCAACTTCTCACTTAAATGAGGCTACTTTTCACTTGATTTATTACTTTAGTAAACATTTATATCATGAGTTTATGGTCTCAATCGCTAGTTTCAAGTCTTCTTCAACACATGACGTTCATTTAGTAAATGATGGTCCCATTTATTTTAAAATAGATGATAAAGCAGGGGATGCTTTAGGACCTGTCAGTCAGGACAGAGGCTTAGCAACGCTAACCATGCTAACACTGTGGACATTACAACGGACCTCAACTTGTTTTTGGGTGTCTGTGTTTTCATCTTTGACTTTGACCCTCTCACTGTGTGTTTTCACTTCATCAAAGTTAACGTTTTGATAACCTAAAAATGTCTTATTTAGCGTCTTGCCAACCAAACTAGCTAGCAACAGTACAGCTAGCATTAGCTGGGAATTTACCAATGTATCACCGTGTGTATTTTTGCCATAGCAACTCCACCAATCGGTCCTAAAACGTCCCAGTTAGAGAGGAAATGCCGTAAACTTATTCATTTAAATCTCTGCAATCATTCCCCAGAAGAATCAAGTAGACCTGTCATGTTGCACCATTTAGTAGTCAGTTAGCTTAGCGGTCTGAGCTAATGTCTCCTGTAGTCAGGTAGCTTAGCAGTCTGAGCTAATTAGTGGTAGAGGGATGGTCCTTTATTTTAAATAGATGATAAGCAGGAGGGATGCTTTAGGACCTGTCAGTCAGGACAGAGGCTTAGCAACGCTAACCATGCTACCACTACACTGTGGACATTACAACGGACCTCAACTTGTTTTTGGGTGTCTGTGTTCCATCTTTGACTTTGACCCTCTCACTGTGTGTTTTCACTTCATCAAAGTTAACGTTTTGATAACCTAAAAATGTCTTATTTAGCGTCCTTGCCACACCAACTCGCTATGCAACAGTACAGCTAGCATTAGCTGGTGAATTTACCAATGTAATCACCGTGTTATTTTTGCCATAGCAACTCCCCAATCGGTCCTAAAACGTCCCATTTATGAGAGGAAATGCCGTAAACTATTCATTTAAATCTCTGCCATCATCTCCCCAGAAGAATCAAGTAGACCCTGTCATGTTCACCATTTAGTAGTCAGTTACTTAGCGGTCTGAGCTAATGTCTCCTGTAGTCAGTAGCTTAGCAGATCTGAGCTAGATGTCTCCCTGTAGCTTAGAGGTAGCTTAGGTCTGAGCTAATGTCTCCTGTCGTGGGTCAGTTAGCAGTCTGAACTATGTCCTCCTGTAAGCTCTGAGCTAATTCTTAGCTAGCGTAGCTAATGTCTCCTGTAGTGAGGTAGCTTAGCAGGTCTGAGCTAATGTCCTCCTGTAGTTCAGGTAGCTTAGCAGTCTGAGCTAATGTCTCCTGTAGTGAGGTAGCTTAGCTAGTCCTGAGCTAATGTCTCCTGTAGTGAGGTAGCTTACAGTCTGAGCTAATGTCTCGTGTGAGTCAGGTAGCTTAGCAGTCTGAGCTAATGTCTCCTGTATGGTAGCTTAGGAGCAGTCAGGTGAGCTAATGTCCTCCTTGAGTGAGGTAGCTTAGCATCTGCGCTAATGTCTCCTGTAAGCATGTAGAGCTTCCAGTCTGAGCTAATGTCTCCTGTAGTGAGATGTATACTTCGGTGGTAAGGCTAGTCAGTCTGAGCTAATGTCTCCTGTAGTCAGGTAGCTTAGCAGTCTGAGCAATGTCCCTGTAGTCGGTAGCTTAGCGTCTGAGCTAATATCTCGTGTAGTCCGGTAGGGGGCTTAGCGGTCTGAGCTAATGTCTCCTGGGTAGTCAGTTAGCTTAGCATGTCTGATGAATGTCTCTCCTGTAGTCAGGTAGCTTAGCAGAGTCGGAGCTAAAGTGTCTCCTGTAGTCAGGTAGCTTAGCGGTCTGAGCTAATATCTCCTGTAGTCAGGTAGCTTAAGCTGAGTCTGAGCTAATGTCTCCTGTAGTCAGGTAGCTTAGCAGTCTAGCTATGTCTCCTGTAGTCGTAGCTTAGCATGTCTGAGCTCATGTCTCTCTTCTATTAGCAGTCTTAGCGTCTGACTAATAGGACAAGTCCGTGAGCATAATGTCTCCTGTAGTCAGGTAGCTTAGCAGTCTGAGCTCATGTCTCCTGTAGTCGGTAGCTTAGCATGTCTGAGCTAATGTCTCCTGTAGGTCAGAGTAGCTTAGTCAGTCTGAGCTAATTGTCCTCCGGACTTAGTCATTAGCTTAGCAAGTCTTAGCTCATGTCTCCGGTGTAGTGTCAGTCTGGTATCTATTGGGCGTAAAATGTCCTCCTGGGAGCAGGGAGCTTAGCGGTCTAGCTAATTGACGTGTGTATGATTCTTAGCGGTCTGACTAATGTCTCCTTTAGTCAGGTAGCCTTAGCAGTCCTGAGCTAATGTCTCCTGTAGTCAGTAGCTTAGCAGTCTGACTAATGTCTCCTGTAGTCAGGTAGCTTACGGCAGTCTGAGCTAATGTCTCCTGTAGTATCAGTAGCTTAGCAGTCTGAGCTAATGTCTCCTGTAGTCGGTAGCTTAGCATCTGAGCTAATGTCTCCTGTAGTCAGTAGCTTAGCAGTCTGGCTAATGTCCTCCTGTAGTCAGGAGCTTAGCAGTCTGAGCTAATGTCTCCGTACGCCGTATTCGGTAGCTTAGCAGTCTGAGCTAATGCTCCTGTAGTCAGGTAGCTTGAGCAGCTAGCTAATATCTCTGTAGTCAGGTAGCTTAGCGTCTGAGCTAATGTCTGCCGGTAGTCAGGTGCTTAGCAGTCTGAGCTAATGTCTCCTGTAGTCAGGTAGCTTAGCAGTCTGAGCTAATGTCTCCTGTAGTCCAGGTAGCTAGCAGTCTGAGCTAATGTCTCCTTAGTCAGGTAGCTTAGCAGTCTGACTAATGTGCTCCTGTAGTCAGGTAGCTTAGCGTCTGAGCTAATTCTCTGTAGTCAGTAGCTTAGCTCTGGCTAAGTCTCTGTAGTCAGGTGCTTAGCGTCTGATCTAATGTCTCCTGTGTCAGTTAGCTTAGCGTCTGAGCTAATGTCTCCTGTAGTCAGGTCGCTTAGCTCAGTCTGATCTAATGTCTCCTGTTAGTCAGGTTAGCTTAGCAGTCTGAGCTAATGTCTCTGTAGTCAGGTAGCTTAGCAGTCTGAGCTAATGTCTCCTGTAGTCAGTATGAGCTTAGCAGTCTGAGCTAATGTCTCCTGTAGTCGGTAGCTTAGCAGTCTGAGCTAATTGCTCCTGTATTCAGGTAGTTAGCGGATCTGAGCTACATGATTCCTGTAGTCAGGTAGCTTAGCGTCTCTGAGCTAATATCTCGTGTAGTCAGGTAGCTTAGCGGTCTAAGCAATTCTCCTGTAGTCAGGTAGCTTAGCAGTCTGAGCTAAATGTTCTCCTGTAGTCAGTAGCTTAGCAGTCTAGCTAATTCTCCTGTAGTCAGGTAGCTTAGCAGTCTGAGCTAATGTCTTGTGTAGTCAGTTAGCTTAGCGGTCTGAGCTAATGTCTCCTGTTAGGTTAGCAGTCTGAGCTCTGAGTGGCAGTCTGAGCTAATGTCTCCTGTAGTCGGTAGATCTTAGCAGTCTTAGGACTAATGTCTCCTGTAGTCAGGTAGCTTAGCAGTCTGAGTAATGTCCTCCTGAGTCAGTTAGTCCGAGTCTGAGCATAATGTCTCCTAATCAGGTAGCTTAGCGTCTGAGCTAATGATCTCGTGTAGTCAGGTAGCTTAGCAGGTCTGAGCTAATGTCTCCTGTAGTTCA
>NW_022605582.1:740903-758231 GCF_008692095.1 Etheostoma spectabile | reverse complement strand
ATGTATCCGTAGTGAGGTACGCTTCAGCAGTCTGAGCTAAGGTCTCCTAGTAGCTCGTTAGGGAGCTTAGCAGTCTGAGCTAATGTCTCTGTAGTCAGGTAGCTTAGCAGTCTGAGCTCAATGTCTCCTGTCGTGAGGTATGATTAGCAGTCTGAGCTAATGTCTCTGTAGCAGGTAGCTTAGCAGTCTGAGGAATGTCTCCGTGTGAGGTAGCTTAGCAGTCTGAGGCTAAGTACTCTGTAGTGAGGTAGATTAGCAGTCTGAGCTAATGTCTCTGTAGTGGAGGTAGCTTAGCAGTCTGAGCTAATGTCTCCTGTAGTAGGTAGTGCAGTCGAGCTAATGTCCCTGAGTGAGGTTAGCTAGCATCTGGCTATGTTCTCCTGTAGTCAGGTAACTTAGCAGTTGAGCTAATGTCTCCTGTAGTGAGGTTAGCTTAGCAGTCTGAGTAATGTCTCCTGTAGTCAGGTAGCTTAGCAGTCTGAGCTAATGTCTCCTGTAGTCAGGTAGCTTAGCAGTCTGAGCATAATCTCTCGTAGTCAGGTAGCTTAGCGGTCTGAGCTAATGTCTCTGTAGTCAGGTAGCTAGCAGTCTGAGCTAATGTCTCCTGTAGTCAGGTAGCTTAGCAGTCGAGCTAATGTTCTCCTGTAGTCAGGTAGCTTAGCTCGTCTGAGCTAATATCTTGGTAGTGCAGGTAGCTTAGCGGTCTGAGCTAATGTTCCTGTAGTCAGGTAGCTTAGCAGTCTGAGCTAATGTCTCCTGTTCAGGTAGTTAGCAGTCTGAGCTATGCGCTCCGTAGTAGGTAGCTTAGCAGTCTGAGCTAATCTCTGTAGTCGGTAGCTTAGCAGTCTGAGCTAATGTCTCCTGTAGTCAGTAGCTTAGCAGTCTGAGCTAATGTCTCCTGTAGTCACGAGAGCGTAGCAGTCTGAGCAATGTCTCCTGTAGTCAGGTAGCTTAGCAGTCTTGAGCTACTGTCTCCGGTAGTCAGGTAGCTTCAGCAGTCTGAGCTAATGTCCTCCTGTAGTCAGGAGCTTCAGCGGTCTGAGCTAATATCTTGTAGTATAGGTTAGCATTAGCGTTGAAGCTAAGGCTCCTGTAGTCAGGTAAGCTTAGCAGTCTGAGCTAATGTCCCTGTAGTCAGGTAGCTTAGCATCTGAGCTAATGTCTCCTGTAGTCAGGTAGCTTAGCAGGAGCTAATGTCTCCAGTAGTAGTAGCCTTAGCAGTCTGAGCTAAGTCTCCGTGTAGTAGGTAGCTTAGCAGTCTGAGCTAATGTCTCTGTAGTCAGTAGCTTAGCAGTCTGGCTAAGTGTCTGTAGTCAGGTAGTCTTAGCAGTCGAGCTAATGTCTCCTGTAGTCAGTAGCTTAGCAGTCGAGATAATGTCCTGTAGTAGGTAGCTTCGCGGTCTGAGTAATACTCCGCTGTAGTCGGTAGCTTAGCGGTCTGAGCTAATGTCTCTGTAGTCAAGGTAGCATTAGCAGTCTGAGCTAATGTCTCCGTGCAGGTAGCCTAGCAGTCTGAGCTAAGTCTCCTGTAGTCAGTTAGCTTAGCAGTCTGAGCTAATGTCTCCTGTAGTCAGGTGCTTAGCAGTCTGAGCTAATGTCTCCTGTAGTCAGGTAGCTAGCGTCTGAGTTAATGTCTCTGCGTAGTCAGCTAGCTTAGCAGTCTGAGCTAATGTCTCTCTGTAGTCAGGTAGCTTAGCAGTCGTGAGCTAAGTTTCCTGTGTCAGGTAGCTTAGCAGTCTGAGCTCGTATATTCTCCTGTAGTCAGGTGAGCTTAGCAGTCTGAGCTAATGTCTCCTGTAGTAGGTAGCTTAGCAGTTGAGCTATTTTGTCTCTGTTAGTCGGTAGCTTAGCAGTCTGAGCTAATGTCTCCTGTAGTCAGAGTAGCTAGCCGTCTGAGACTAATGTCTCCTGTAGTCAGGTAGCTTAGCAGTCTGAGCTATGTCTCCTGTAGTAGGTAGCTTAGCGAGTTGAGACTAATGTCTCCTGTAGTCAGGTAGCTTAGCGGTCTGATACTGTCGTAGTCAGTGCTAGCGTCTAAGCTAATGTCTCCTGTAGTCAGTAGCTTAGCATCTGAGCTAATGTTCCTGTAGTCAGTAGCTTAGCAGTCGTGAGCTAATGTCTCCTGTAGTCAGGTAGTTAGCAGTCTGAGCTAATTCTGTGTAGTCAGGTAGCTTAGCGGTCTGAGCTAATGTCTCCTGTAGTCAGGTAGCTTAGCAGTCTAGCTAATTCTCGTGTAAGGTAGATAGCAGTCTGAGCTAATGTCTCCTGTAGTCGGTAGTTACAGTCAGTAAGTCCTGGAAGTAGGTAGCTTAGCAGTCTGAGCTAATGTCCTGAGGTCAGTAGCTACCGTCTGAGCTAACAGTGTATGTCAGGTAGCTTAGCGGTCTGAGCTAATATCCTGTAGTCAGGTAGCTTAGCAGTCGGAGTAATGTCTCCAGTCAGGTAGCTTAGCAGCAGCTAAGCAGCAGAGCAGCAAACGTAGCAGCTGAGTGTTTTTATCCGTCCGTGTCTCGTGGTCAAATTAAAAATGGAGACAGACGCCGGCAGAGCAGAGCGAGTCTCTGTAACCAGAGCAGATGGTTGATCATTTTAATGAAATGAGCTGATTTGACAGTGGAATGCAAGAAATATGCACTATCCAGAACACAGGACCTATAATGTCTTGCCTCGCCCCCAGAAGCATCCGACCATAAGAAGAGTGGACGTTCTTGCAGGATTTGCAAACGGTTGCATTTTGGTTCGCTTGGATTTTTTCCAGGTGTGGAACCGAACCGAAACGAACCGAACCGAGGTCAAATCGCTCCAAATTTACAACTCACCAACTGATTTGACCAAAGCGAACGAGATACAGGTGTAAAAAAAACGCCCTTGCACGCCTCACAACACCGACACGTGAGGAGAAATGATTGGCCGAGCGGGTGACTCGGTGTTGCGGTGCTCATACAGTAGCTCACTTTCCTGTACTGTAACCGCTCGCTGAGAGGCAGAGGGAGAGGCGAGCGGCGTCCAGCCATCCGCCCTGATCCAGATATTAAGGTGTGTCAGTGACAGAGTGACATGCCCTTGAACAGAATCGCCCTTAAAGTGTCCTGTCATCACATTCCTGCCCCATTATTAGGGCCAGGGGGGGCCTCGGGACGACCAGAGAGCGATTGGGGTGAAGCTTCTCTCTCCTAACCAGGCTCGCCCCGCTCGCCCCCCCCCCCCCCTCCCCCCGTGATACCAGCACGAATGATAAAAGCAGAAAGAATAGAAGAGGTCTTATTGGTCCAGGGCGGCGATGGTTATGAAACTGCGAGCCGAGTGGAATAACCTGCCTGTGGAATCGCAATTTAGCCAGCGTGCATAAATTGCAGTGTATACGCGTGTGCGGTTTGTGTGGTGCAGCACCAGGCAATGTGTGTGTTATGTGGCCAATCAGAGGTTAAAGGGAATCACAGGTGAGAAGGGTGAGGATCTGGAGTTGGAAGCACAAGGTGTGGCGAGGTGATGTTTTAGAATCTCTTGATCGTCTTGACCCCGTTCACAGTCAGTCTTTTTGTCGGCGTATATAATGCATTTATTAACAATTAATTGAACCGTTAACGACGACGGCGGACCATCATTATTTGACACAGCAACGCGTTGAAAATGGTTTCACAATTCCCTCCAGATGCATTTTTTCTGTGGTCGAGATTGCTCCTAGACATAATGTAAAACCGAAATAAAGTATCATATTCATTTCATTCATTCAAGTGCAATGGGCAAAAAGGAAAAATCTCGGCATCTTCTCTCCCGTTTTCGTTTCCTGATGTGTCAGTCGCTTGGACACAGACGATTTTGGCCAATGAGAACTCTGAGTCGGGGGGGGTCGGTGGGGGGGGGGGGGGGGGGGGGGGGATGGAAGGGCTTAAGGGCATAGCGGAATGGACTATCTAAAGTTTTTAATAAATAGAGAGACCTATTATATCTGTAAGGTTGTTTGGATCCTTATCCCGCATGTGATCAGCAGTGAACGCATCCGTTTAGGGTTCCCTTGTGAAGGAACTGACAGAGCACACGCAACCACACACAACAACACACACACAACACACACCACACACACACCACACATCACACACCATTCAAAAAACTCCCGTCAACTGCTGCAGGGATAGCTCTCCAGTTCAACGCCTTTTCCACCATATCGTATAACCTGCACTCAGTGTGGACGTTGAGGAGCCATCCAGCACGTTGTTCTCACTTATTGAATCCAAAATGAAAAGAAGTTCTTCAGCCATGCTTCTTGGGCACAGAGAAAGAAAGAGGACAAGCGTTGCCCTGTAGAGAGAAGCAAGGGAGAAGAGGGGGGGGGGGGGGGAGAAAGAAGGAAAAGAAAGATGCTTATAGGTTGCTGGACCGGGGCTGGTGGTGGACAGCGTCGAGGTGGAAGCTCTCCTGCTGCGGAGCGTGGATGAATGCGAGAGCAGCTGTTTCCTCAAGACAAGTGGTGAAAATGTAAAAAAAAAAAGACCTTGGTCTTTACAGGCGCCCGAGGCCGGGAAACGAAGACCAGGGGCTGCATGCGGCTGTATGTTAAGCAGACAGGTTGTGTGCGAAATCAGAGACCATCTGCTTGAATTTAATCCCACTGTTTATTAAGCTCATCTGGGATTTTTTTGCTCGAACATGTTTTAATGACTTGTCCGGCGTGTCGTGTGGTAAACGCAGCCCCGAAAACGGGGCAAAGTCACAGCGTAAGCGGATGTGGTTTCATACTAAATACTATGTATTCATCCCAATATATTGGCTCTTTTCTCCTTTTATGATTCTATGTGCAGTAGGGATAAGCCTTCATTATTTTAATGCTAAGGGTTTATCAAAAGTTATGACTGTTCGAGAAAAGTGTTTTATTCTACTTATAGTTTTCTGTGTTCTAGAAGATGTATGTTTCTTAAACTTTTAAATTAGTGTTTTATGTCTGAACAGAGTATTTTACTCATTTTGGGTTCTTGTATGCTGTTACTTTAAGAGATGTATGCAGCTGGTCTGTACTCATTTTCATCATTTTGATCTGGAAGGACAAGTTTCATGGTTACAGGAAGACAACACAAGGGTTTAAAGAAATGTCGATTAACCCAGCACGTCATTCTACCATCGAAAGAAAAACTGTGGGACGCCAGGAACCTCTCGCTCGCAGACGGTGGAGAAGGTCCGACATACAAGACTCTAACACCGGAAGTTATTTTTGCATTATGACTTTCTGACTCTTCCTCCTAACGTCCACCGCTCCTCTGCTCGTTTCCCTATGGAGGACTTCAGCCTGATGGATCTGAAAGACGGACTGAACCATGTGTGCGTGTGTGTGCGTGTGGTGTGTGTTGGTGTGTGTGTGGGGTCTGTGTGGGCTGCCACACAGCCTCTGGTAAATGCATGTGCACTGTGACGAGTGAAACAGTTTATCCATGAACTACCAACCCCAATGTGGATAACACTGGAATTTATTGACACAAACTTTAGTAATGAGCTCTGGAGATATTGCTGTAACATTATTACCTTTCGCTTCAATCTACATCGAGGCGATTCATTACACCACGGCTCCTGTATGAATCACCAACCAATTGGCGGACATAGGACTCAGGAGGATTGGTTTTTTGGACTGGACCAGTGTCCCTCGTCTGCAGGCTCTTACAGAACACATGCAGCAAAAAGCTATATAAGAGGCTGCCGTGCCTGGGGTTAAACCCACGCTCAGCCAACATAAGCACATGTGAAGTCAATTATTCTGGCTGCTAATGACTGGAAACTCGGCGGTGCAGGACACCCCCCCACCAGACCCCCCCACCCCCCCGCCCTCGCCCCACATCATCCACATGATGGGAGTGGATTTTGGCATGGTGCAGAACACAGATACGGCTACGAGGAATGATCACATTCAATTTTCCAATACGTGCGAGTTAGGAAGCCACCAGGATCTGACGAATATAAGGACCCAACACACCAATCAAGTAATACACCTAATCGTAGTACCTTTTCTTTGACACATACATTTTTGGGGCGATTTCCATCTTATTAGATAGGACAGTAGGTGAGAAAGAAGGACGACAGGGCAGGGATAACGTTACCTGAACTATGAGGAACAAAAACAAGCTGGCAGGATAATACATCCATGTGTACTTTTCTTTTAAACATAATTTTTTGGGGGCTTTTCCATCTTTATTAGAGATAGGACAGCTAGGTGAGAAAGAGGAAGAAAACTTGCAGGAAATCATCACTGGTTGATCCGAAACCCTGACCTGCTGCATAAGGACAAAACTCACAGGATACAGATGTGCGCCAGGTCTCACCACTGAACCAACCGGCCACGTAGTTTTATTGTACTGATAAACATTACTGGCTCAAAGAGACACATGAAAACGAAATAGGACTTGAGTTCAGGAAATGATGGTAATATTAAAACTTGTCAAAGGTCGTTGGAGATGGTGATTACAAGCTTGTAGGTGTTTGTTTATTGAATTAAAACTATGTGATAAAAGTTGATGATGCTTAGTCCTAATAAAAGATGAAAAAAGTATGGACACTTTCAAAAAACAATCGGGACCCGAAAATCGTTTTGGGACTCTTCCTACTTCAATTGCGACAATTAGATTAGTTTTTGGTATTCTTGCTTTGTATTTCAGTCAACAAGCGATATTTGTGTCTGTGATTAAGTGTTTGTTATCTTGTGCGTTGTATTGACAATAAACCATTCATTCATTCATTCTGTCCAAAAAGTGAATTTACCACAGTTGTTTCTTTGCTCGGGTGCGTTTGCCGTTATCTTGAACTACAATGCACATGACATGCAGGTATAACGGGCGAAAGGTCCAGTGATAACTGTGTACATGTCTGCACAGAAACCCAGGTATAAAGACATTTCCAAAACACAGATGGACCCAAAAGCATTTGCATCTCTTCTACTCCCATTTCAGCATTTTATTTATTGAATTATCATTCATCATGTCAAAAAGGTGAATTTCTAATATGTTAATGCCTGTGAAGAGAGTACGGGTTTAGAGCGGCTTTAAGATTTGTGTTTGCCAACATCTATAATCCTCGTATAACGCACATGCCGTGCCCGTGTAACGCGAAGGTTCACAGCGTGTGCATGTGTACATGTGACGTGTGTGCACACTGCACAGACTGGCACTGGGTTCCCTCTCTGTGGATATCATCATTCTAACTGCACGGTGCACCCGAGGCGAATAATACGCAATCAGAAAACCACAACATCAAAGTCCTCCACGCTTGCGTCACGTCCAGCGCCACCTCCCCCACCCCCCCCTCATCCCCACATAAAGCCTCCGTGGCAGTGGGTGGAAGCCAGTAGAAGAAGAAGTATTCACAAACCTTTACCGAAGAAAAGTACTACACCACACTGTAAAACATATTGTACTGTGTGTACAGCAATGAAAATGTTATTACATGGGAAACTTTATTGGTTATTTAATTTTTATAATCGTGACATTTTCAGCGCGCTTATTACGAAGCCCGTTTGTTTGTGATTAAAAAAGAAAACGGATGCAAAATGACCCAAGGACAAATGCGAGGCTTAAGCAGGTCGCTGCAGTTACGTGAGTAACGGGGGTAATTGTGCAGTTTTTGGTACTGCAGGGCTGAGTTAAATTCTGCATATTATGGAAAGATTTTCAACGGAGTTGCATCTCTCTGTTAAAGAGTTTTTTAAACATTAAAAACATCTGCGAAATGTGCTAACCCACCGACTCAGGTAAAATGTCAGGTACAGCGTAAAACACCACACTTCAACACGGGAAACGCGCAGCCTCCAACTGAGCTGGAAGACGTAGTGTGACGTGGCAAACCTGTCTGAAAGCTGTAAGTTGCTGGTAGCCTGTGCAAGAGGAAAATCTCAACATTCCCAATCACCTTAGACGGAGAGGTAGAATAGGTTAGGAGATAAACATAGGCACAGGCACATACTGCTAACTCACTCATTCACGTTAACATAGGCATAGGTTAATATACTGCGTAACTAAAGTGCTAGAACAGTAACATAGGGCACGGCTAATTACTGCTAATAAAATGCTAGTTAAACATTTACTAGGGCACAGGCTAATTATTAAATGCTAACTAACATGGCTTTTTAGAACATTATCATGAGAACACAGGAAATTACTGTAACGTACAGGGCTGCCAACTGCTCCGATTGGCGTGAGACACACGCATTTGGACTGCGTTTCCACGCTCACACGCAAACACCCGATTCTCACGCTGAGTGTCAGCCGGCGGTCAAATTTCTGAAGAGAGTTATCTATAGATTTAATCTGTGTTAGGCCACTAGTTGTGCTTTTCCAGAGGCTGATGAGGGGGTTCAAGAGCGCTCCCTGCTGGAAAGTTCGAATTGTCCGCAAAATGAGAAATTTTTTACGAATCCATCCATTTCCCCCGGCTTTAGTATGAGCTCTGAGTATCACAGAACCGTCCGCGCTTCGTGTCACTCTCGGTTAACAATAGAGGTGAGAGCGCGGTGGTAGCGTAGCAACTCAGTCATGTGTAGTGGACCTGCTCTGCTGTGGGACAGTGACGCGTGCATCCGTGTAGTAGTCCTCCGATAATGCGCAGCGTACAGCATCCTTAAACTTTGTCCAGAGACCAGAGCCCGAATGGGGCGCTGTGTTGTCAGACGGTCTGAATGGATCAACCATATCAGCGGTAGCAATGACATGCACAGCTAGACAGATTACCACTCATACTACTATAATACTATTAACTATATATACGATGTTGACCCTCTCAATCCGGCTCAACAGATGCTGGAGGAGGTTATTTATTTTGAATGTGCACAAAGTTAACATGGGCAGAAATATTGGAAACACATCTGAGCCTTAATATATATAACAATACTAATATATATTACTTTACGACAATATATACACTATATAGATATATACTATACGCAAACATTGGGCCACCTATTGGCTTCTCTAACCTTCGGTGCATCTCTAAATGTAACTGTAAATAATTAATTTGATGTTTTATGAAATGAAACAAATAGTCTTTTTTTCCCCAAAAAGTAAATCCAGTAAGTGGGGCCCGAGGATGAGGGCCAAACATTACGAACCTTGGAAAAACAGGTTAAAAGGATTGAAACCTTATGTGATCAGGGTTTTATTCTTTGAATTTCAGTGGGTCTTAGTTGATACATCAACATCTAATTTAACTTTGGGTTCCCATTGTCCAAAAACCAGGGACCCCTGGACTCTGTTCCCACAGACAATCTCTTCAGCTGGAGAGATTTGTACTGTCTCATTCATGTGGTTCCATGTTTTGGACCGTTGTCTGGGGCAGTTCTTATATCATAGAAGATGAACATGTATTAATGTTCGCTGATGATGCCCTCAAAAACTGTGTGAACAACAATGGCAAAGGTTCTTAACCCTTACAGTTTTGACATATATAAAGGACTTGATTTCTCCATTTTTTTGCAAAAAAAACCTTCACAGGAAAGTGCCCTTAATGGTTTATTTTCAATTGTTTTCCTGGGGGGCATGACCCCGACCCCTCAGGGAGAACCCCACCCCCACAATCACCAAATCACATATTTGAAACACCCTGACGGATAAGACCCCAAAAAATGCTTGTACTGGAAAATCTGGGTTGCCCCCCAAATCTCACTCCAAAGGGTTTGGGAAAAAGTTGGAGCGAAGAACTCTATTAACGTAAACTAGGCACATTACTGCAACTAGCTCGTACTTACAACATAGGCAAGGGAATACTGCTAACTAACATGCGAGTTGAACATTACATAGGCACAGGGCCTAATTACTGACTAACAGAACCGCAGTTAACAGTACATAGGCCCACAGGCTAATTATGCTAACTAACATGCAAGTTAATATTAAATAGGCACAGGCTACTATAATACATGCAGTACTTAACATGAACGATAAGTACGTATAAAGCAGGTAACATATGGCACGGCAATAATGTACTGAACACATGCTAGTTAAACAAACATAGGCTACAGGCTAATACTGGTAACTAAATGTAGTAACATTAACATAGGCACAGGCTAATACTGCTAACTCAACATGTAGTTAACACAGTTCACGATTTACACCGTGAAAATATATGGTGATAACGCGCTAAAATTACTGCCTTTATAATGGGAGTTGGTGGTTTAGCCACTACCAACTACCAGAGCTGTTCTGGCGTTAACAGAAAGGTCTTAAAAGAGATTTAAAGGTCTATCTCTGTAGGGATTCCTTTCCAAAATAATGTCAGACACCGTAGAATATTAATCCGAGCCTTTCGCAAACAAAAACAAGCAAATGAAGAGCACTTTTGCAACATATTGTCCATACGCAGCCCGGTCTGCGCCTGCAGGGGTTACAGCGATATCGTGAATACTGGACCATGTGTCAAAGATTGGTGTTCCCATCAGTCCATTACGACACAAAAACCACGGGGTCCAGGGGAAGAAAACCCGGAAATCAACCCTTAAACTACTTAAATAAAAGTACATCAAATCCTCAATTCAGACACTGGAATTAGAAGGCCACGAAATGCAGTTGGGTTAACCATAAGTCAATGGCAGCAGGGCCGGTATACACTGGTTCCATAGTAGAGCAGGAGCCATGGTATGTATCGAATAAATATAGAAACATGACACTATTATAAACAGAATTTGTAACGGCTAGAATGTCTATGAATATAATATATGAGATACAAAACAAAATGTTTGGATTGTGAACAAGATATTTACAGTTTGGATATGTAATGATTATAACTATACCAGGTGGATCATATATATATGGATTCGTTTTTCCACCTGTACTATCAAAGATTTGTTCTTTAGTTTATTCATCGGATGATTTGATAGTGTACTGGTGTAGATCTTTTATCCTAGTCTTTCATAGGATAGATTCTGTGATTTGTGCTGATTTGTGCTGTAACGATGGAATTTTCCATTTTTCTGGGACAATCAACATCTATTCTAATCTATTATCTATATTCTATAAATAGAATTTGTAAAGATGGGGGGGGTTATGTCCAATGGAATATATACAGATGGTTGCTACTATCTGTAAAATTACATGTGCTCTGTGTGCAAAATCCAACTAAAGCTGTCAGTGATGTAGTGGAGCAATATATCTCTATGAAATGTAGTGGAATAGAAAGTGGAAAGTGACACGAAAAAGACACAGGACGCCAGAAAGTACAAGTACCTCAAAATTTGTACCCTCTCCGGTACAGTACGTGAGTGATGTACTTGGTTACATTCCAGCCTCTGCAAACGGCTGCGTGTGTGTTTCCTGAGAGTGCACCAAAAAAAAATAAAAAAATAAAAAAAATTAAAAAAAAGCCCTGACGTATCCCGGCTGTCAAGCTACCTGAAGGTGCTGTAGCTGTCAGTCTCTCCGAGTGCGAGGAGGATGGAGGGCGGGGAAAGAAAGGGAGGAGAGGACGAGGAGGAGATCAGGAAAGATGTAGGGGAGGAGGAGAGAGAGAGGTGGGGGGGGGGGGGGGGGGGAGTAGGGAGAGTGGGGAGGCAGCTGTAAAGTGAATGAAGGGTATGGGTGAGGGGGGTGGGGTTCGGGAGAGCCGTGAACCGTTGCTCCGACGCCGGCGACAACAGCTGTACACGTCGCTTCCACCAAGGCATCCGCAGTCTCTGCAGGAAAGACCCCCCCCCCCCCCCCCCTCAACGAAAACCAAGACCCCCCCCCCCCCGCCATGTCGGTCTTTTTTTTCCCAGGTCCTGTTGCACACGGGGCGGAAAAGATAGTATTTATCATGTCAGCGTTTGGCAGCCCTGAGTTACGCGGAGCAGGACAGCATAAAACTTAGCATACACAGGGCATGAATTACAAAACCGCAGGGGACCCCACACCAAATATTTCACCCCCCCCCACCCCGACCCCCAAAAAAAAATAAAAAGATGGAGGGTGTTTGGTTTGTGAGGTGGGGGGTGAACAGGTGAGAGAAAGTGGGGGTGACAGACGGGGGGGGGGGGGGGACATGTGCTGGAGAGAAAACCCAAGGGAACTTTTTCCAGGAAAACGTCCTTTCACACTGGAAAGACTAATTTATCAAGTACTCAAGTTCCTGTGGTGAGTTTTTTTTGAATTTTTGTTTTAGAGTAGTTTTTAAAATCGGTAATATTACTTTTTATAGTAGTTTAGTGTAACAGCTTTTTTTTTTTTTTTTTTTAATCTGTTGTGCTTAAAAAAAAAAAAAAAAGGAAATAAAGGTCCTAAAAAATGTTGTTTTGCTCAAAATTGTCATCAAACTCAAACTGCATACTTTTTTTGTGCTTTTTAAACTTTTTTTGGGCCTCGGGCCCTAAACAATCACATTAGCCGTGTAAGTATAAAATATTATAGAATAGTATTCCTAAGTAACATAATAAAATATATAAGGATATCTTCACTTGATGTGAAAACAGCAATTAGCACCTTTTTACTCTGCAGTCTAACATCTGAGTAGATTTTTATACCTGTTCTTTGATTTGTACTTAAGTAAAAGTTCAACAAAGTGAATTGACTTTTACTTGCCGCAGAGATATAGGGAAGAGCTCACTTAATAAGTAATTAATTACTTTATTACTAAAGTCACATGGTTATAGGCCTGACATGGGTTGTTGATGAGGAGGGATTATGACACAAAAGAAAGCGACATTTGTCGGAGTCCGAAATGATGAGTATGGCTTCTGTTTCATTTCTAAAGCAAGCATTTTAAATGAACCTTTTTCTACCTTTGAGGGAGTCGCTTTCTTGCACTTAGTCCATTATTGTTGTGGTTGTGTGTGTGTGTGTTGTGTGTGTGTGTGTGTGGGGGGGGGGGGGTCGGTCGGATGCATTGACAGAGGGAGAGGTGGCTCGTAACCAGGTCACCCCCTCATAATGCGTTGGGGATACTAAATGCTCATTAAAGCACACAAAGGAAATGGAGGTCAATATTTATAGAACCCTGTGCAGAGCACTCTGTAGATACGGGATCTATTGGGCTGCCTTTGGGTCCGGGGCTGGGGTGGGTGGGGGGGGGGGGGGGGGGGGATCAAATTAAGGTCAACGGGGGGGACTGGAGTTTTTCTTTGGTCTCTCTTCCTCTATGGGACGGTCAATTGACAACGATTGGGCGGTGGTGGATGGCCGCCACATGGGTGACCCTGAATGTGGGCGAGCGGAGGGGGGCCGGGGGGGGGCGTACAGTCAGGGGAAGGTGGCAATGAAGGTACCTCATGAGAAGGGTATTCTAAAGTCTTAGCCAGGGACCTCTTAGTAAAAGACAGAAAAGTTTGGGACCCCCTGGCATAGGTTGATATTGTTGCATTTAAAACCTGGCCAAATGGATGAAAATAAAGGGTATTTTTGTTTGGCGGTTTACCTACTATAGTAAGATTGTATTCAATGTGTACATTTGATTTGCATTATATGATGGGTTCTATATTTTGGGCCCCTTCACTCACTCTTCAGACCCTAAAGGTCACAGACACCTTGCTGAAGATACTCTTTTAAGTGATTAATTTTTCCAAAGAGGATATATGATAAACACACATGACAAGAAGGCTCTATGGATGTTTTACGTTATTTAATGAGTCCGTTGATTACGGCGGGGATCGCAAATCAGAAGGCTTGCGTCATGCGGCGAGTCTACGTGTGGTGTCATACCTCGAACTCGTCATGGGGGACATAAACTACCTTTAAGTGTACCACAACCCACTGCATAAGGGCAACTGCACAATGGGTTCATTTACATTTTAGCCTATATTTAGTATTATAAATTCTTTAAGCAGGTGCACATTGTTTTGCATCTATGTATATATTTAAATTGTCTTATATTTATTTTTTTATTACATGTATATGTATTGAGGTATATTTTTCCCTAGTATATATTTCTATTTATATTCTATGAGTGGTGTGACTTATGTAGGTGTAGTAGTCAGGTAGCTTAGCAGTCTGAGCTAATGTCTCCTGTAGTCAGGTAGCTTAGCAGCAGCTAAGCAGCAGAGCAGCAAACCGTAGCAGCTTGCAGTGTTTCTATCCGTCACGTGTATCTCCGTGGTCAAATCTAAAAATGGAGACAGACGCCGGCAGAGCAGAGCGAAGTCTCTGTAACCAGAGCAGATGGTTGATCATTTTAATGAAATGAGCTGATTTGACAGTGGAAATGCAAGAAATATGCACTAGTCCAGAACACAGGACCTATAACTGTCTTGCTCCCGCCCCCAGAAGCATCCGACCAATAAGAAGAGTGGACGTTCTTGCAGGATTTGCAACGGTGCATTTTGGTTCGCTTGGATTTTTTTCCAGGTGTGGAACCGAACCGAACCGAACCGAACCGAGGTCAAATCGCTCCAAATTTACAAACTCACCAACTGATTTGGACCAAAGCGAACGAGCTACAGGTGTAAAAAAAACGCCCTTGCACGCCTCAAATCACACCGACACGTCTGAGGAGACATGATTGGCCGACGCGGCGTGACTCGGTGTTGCCGGTGCTCATACAGTAGCTCATTTCCTGTACTGTACCCGCTGTGAGAAGGCAGAGGGAGAGCGAGCGGCGTCCAGCCATCCGCCCTGATCCAGATTAAAGTGTTGTCAGTGACAGAGTGACATGCCCTTGAACAGAATCGCCCTTAAAGTGTCCTGTCATCACATTCCTGCCTCCCATTATTAGGGCCAGGGGGGGGCCTCCGGGACGACAGAGAGCGATTGGGGTGAAGCCTTCTCTCTCCTAACCAGGCTCGCCCCCGCCGCCCCCCCCCCCCCCCCCCCCCCCCCTCCCCCCGTGATACCAGACGAATGATAAAAGACAGAAAGAATAGAAGAGGTCTTATTGGTCCCAGGGCGGCGATGGTTATGAAACTGCGAGCCGAGTGGAATACCTGCCTGTGGATTGCCAATTTAGCCATGTGCATAAATTGCGTGTATAACGCGTGTGTGTGTGTGTGGTGCGCACCAGTGCACCTGTGTGTATGTGTGCCAATCAGAGGTTAGAAAGGGAATCACAGGTGAGAAGGGGATTGAGGATCTAGGATCTGAGAAGCCACACAGTTGTGTGCGAGTGATGTTTTTAGATCTCTTCTGCTCGTCTTTAACCCTTCACAGTCAGTCTTTTTGTCGGCGTTATTAAATGCATTTATTAAAATTAATAATTAACCTTAAGACGACGGCGGACCTCATTATTTGCACCAGCAAGCGTTAAAAATGGTTTCAAATTCCCTCCAGTGGCATTTTTTCTGTGGTCAGATTGCCTCTACATAATGTAAACCGAAATAAAGTATTCATTCATTCATTCATTCATTCATTCAATGTGCAATGTGCAAAAAGGAAAACTCTCTGCATTTCTTCTCTCCTCGTTTTCTTTTCCCTTGATTGTGTCAGTGCTGGAACAGAAGATTTTGGCCAATGAGAATCCTCTGAGTCGGGGGGGGCGGTGGGGGGGGGGGGGGGGGGGGGGGGGATGGAAGGGCTCTAATGAGGCATAGCAGAGAATGAAATATTAAAGTTTCTAATTAAATAGAGAGACCTCTTCTACTCTCGTCAAGGTTGTTTGGATCATTATCTCCGCCATGTGATCAGCAGTGACCCGATCCGTTTAGGAGTTCCCTTGTGAAGGAACTGACAGAGCACACGCACACACACACACACACACACACACACACACACACACCAACACACACCTATTACAAACTCCCGTCAACCTGCTGCAGGGATAGCTCTCCCAGTTCAACGCCTTTTCCCACCATCTACTGTATAACTGACACTCAAGTGTGGAGTAGGAGCCACTCCAGCAGTTGTTATTCTTAATTATTGAATCCAAAATGAAAGAAAGTTTCATTCAGCCATGCCTTTTGGGACAGAAAAGAAAGAGGACAGCGTGCCCTGTAAGAGAGACAGACAAGGGAGAAGAGGGGGGGGGGGGGGGAAGAAAGAAGGAAAAGAAACAGATGCTTTCAGGTGCTGTGGACCGGGGCTGGTGGTGGAGCGTCGAGGTGGAGCTCTCCTCGGCTGCGGAGCGTGGATGAATGCGAGAGCAGCTTGTTTTCCTCAGACAAGCTGGTGAAAATGTAAAAAAAAAAAGACCTTGGTCTTTCCAGGCGCCGAGGCCCGGGACAACGAGACCCGGGGCCTGCATGCGGCTGTATGTTAAGCAGACAGCCGTTGTGTGCGAAATAACGACCATCCTTGCTTGAATTTTAATCCCACTGTTTTATTAAGCTCTCTGGGATTTTTTTGCCTCGACATAGTTTTAATGACTTGTCCGGCGTGTCTGTTGTAACCGCAGCCCGACAACGCGGGTCAAAGTCACAGCGTAAGGGGATGTGGTTCTCATACTAAATATATTTATTCATCCCATTATTGGCTCTTTTTCTCCTTTATTTAGATTCTTATGTGCAAGTTAGGGATAAGGCCTTCATTATTTTTCATGCTAATGTGTTTATCCAAAGTTATGACTGTTCGAGGAAAAGGTTTTTATTCTACTTATAGTTTTCTTGTTCTAGAAGATGTATGTTTTAAAACTTTTAAAATAGTGTTTTATGTCTGGAACAGGCTATTTTATTCATTTTGGGTTATTGTATGCTGTTACTTTAAGAGATTTATTGCAGCTGTTCTGAACTCAGTTTTCATCCATTTTGATCTGGAAGGACAAGTTCATGGTTAACAGGAAGACAACACAAGGGTTAAAGAAATGTCGATAAACCCCAGCACGTCATTCTCCCATCCCAGAATGCTGTGTGGACTCGCCAGACCCTCCTCCGCAGAGCTGTGGAGGAGGGTCCGACCATACAAGACTAACCCGGAAGTTATTTTTGCATTATGCTTTCTGACTCCTTCCTCCTAACGTCACCTCCTCCTCTGCTCCGTTCTCCCTCTGGAGACTTCAGCCTGATTGGATTCTGAAAGACGGATCGAACCCTGTGTGCGTGTGTGTGCGTGTGTGTGTGTGTGTGTGTGTGTGTGTGTGTGTGTGGGCTGCCACAAGCCTCTGGTCAATGCATGTGCACTTTGACGGTGAACAGTATCCCATGAACTACAAACCCCACTGTGGATAACACTGGAATTTATTGACACAAACTTTCGTAATGAGCTTGGATGATATGCGTGTACATTATTAACCTTTCGCTTACAACTTATCATCGAGGCGATTCATATCACCCCACGTTCCCTGTATTAATCACACAATTGGAGGACATAGGACATCAGGAGACTTGGTTTTTTGCTGACTTGGACAGTGTCCCTCCGATTCTGCAGCTCTTACAGGAACATGCAGCACAAAAGCTAATAAGAGGCTGCCGTGCCTGGGTTAAACCCACGCTCAGCCACATAAGCACCGTGAAGTCAATTAATTTCTGGCTGCTTA